>NW_024584125.1:0-7011 GCF_018398535.1 Haplochromis burtoni
GATATTATTACAATTTGGGCTGTAATGGTTGTATTGATGTATAGCAACTTGAAATGCTCCAAAAAGTGGCTCCACAGCATGTAAAAATATACTATAAGCTCTGGCGGACTTGGTTCTATGGTAGGTCTTTAAAGGGTTAAGAAGACAGCCCAGGAGATGGCGGATAATTGGCTACAGCTGGTCGGCTCCGATCAACAACAGGTGCGGCCAGTCTCTGCGCTGGAACACTCTCGGGAATGCTCGTCACTGCTCGGAGGTAAACAATCCCGTTACGAGAGAGAGAGAGAGAGAGAGTGGGAGAGGGGAAGGGAGCGACATGCACACAATAACACGTGGGCAGGCAGCCAGGCGAGGGCTGTCGGACAATGACACAACAAGCTGAAAGTCAGTGAATGCTGCTCGGTTTGAAGTCCTGAATATCACAGCACAAGCAGGATTCACTGCACTGTTAATGTTAGCTATGTTATATTGCTGCTTCTGTTAGGTGGTGTCGAGCCAAACGGACCTTAACGTGTGTTTAAACGAGCTGACGCTTCACTCGTTAAGCTGAAAGAAAGATGCTTTAATCACAGGAGTCACACATATGTTATTTACTAACTAATCTTGAAATGACTGTTCAGCACAGAAATGCCCAACTATCATGTTTTACAGTCCTGTGATCTCAGCCTCAGATACTCAACTAATCAAAGTGATGTCATAACAAAAATGAATGACCAAAAATTCTTTCAAACAATGCTGTATGAAATGTTTCTCGCAGTTAGTATCATGGTTGCTAGGCAACCTGAGCAGCGCACCAAAGGCCAGACTGTCCCATTTCACATGCTTCTGACTTCCGCACTTCTCGTACTTCGTAGAACATGCCGTACGTAGTACGCAAACTGGGCGCAGTCTGAAGTGTGCAGTCGCTGGATTGGGACACAGCCTGAGGGAACTCACAAAGTACAAACTATAGTTATGTCCCAATTTAGGGACGGCATGCTTCGGAGTGCGTATTTGTAGAAGAATTATGTCACAGCAACGCGACAAAGGGTGTCCCAATTCAAGGTGTACTCAAAGTGTGGTCAACAAATGCGGCCTTCATTTCCCCAGATTCTAAGGCTGGGACCAGTTATCACGTATGCTGCGTCATGAGTGCAAACTATAAGTACAAACTACAGGGAGTGCAGAATTATTAGGCAAATGAGTATTTTGTCCACATCATCCTCTTCATGCATGTTGTCTTACTCCAAGCTGTATAGGCTCGAAAGCAGATTGCTGCGGTGCTTCAGTGCAAACATAGTGTCATAAATAACACTTAAATAGACATGGAAAAAATAAAAGTAGGGATAAGAATTAAAAGTGCTACGTGGAAAGATATGTGCATGAGATATACATGAGATATATACATGAGAGTAAGAATTAAGAGTGCTACGTAGAAAGATATATACATGATTAAACGAACAGAAGAAGAAGAAAACATCTGCACATGCGCGGTACGGATCGGGTAGACCCGATTTGTACGGTCAGACTTTACACATGCGCAGTAAGGATCGGAGAGTCCTGATCCGTAACTTTCTTTTTATTTTTCGTTTTTGTCTACATTGTACTGAAATGCTTCATTATTGCAAACATTTTAAGATATACTTGTTATTCTTAACATCTTAACAGATACTCTGACCCATAACTATCGTAAAACGCTACGACCGGAAGTAGAAACCTTTCGCGCATGCGGGGTACCGATCGGGTTTCTGGTACGGATCGGGTAGTGACATGGGGTACCCTGCGCGTCCATAATTTTTTTTTCTCTTCAAAATATTAAACTTTATTAAGAAACAGTATACAGAACATGTATACAATCAGAACAAAATTAACATATGCCAGGGGGTGTAATACAAAGAATTACAAACATTCAAATAATTTGTAATTACTACAAATAGTAATAGTTTTCATAGCCTTTTTGTTAAGTGATCCACTAATCAATTTTATGTAACATAAAACATCATTATAGTAATGTTTAAAATTAGGTTTTTTGTTACTGTATTTGCATTTGTGAAAATAAAATTTAGCTAAGATAACTAACAAGTTTATTATAAAGTAAACATCTTCTTTTTTTTGCCTTCGAAAGAAACAAAATACAACATTTTCCCATTTCACAGTAAAGTCTTTATAGAGATGTCCAGCAATGAATCTACTGAAGTCTTTCCAAAATGTTCTAGCGTATGAACAGATCCAGAAGAGGTGTTGCACAGTCTCAGGATGGCTTCCACAAAATCCACAGTTCACATTTATGTCCCTTTTGAACTTCGTCATGTAATGATTAGCAGGATAAAATTTATGCAATATTTTAAATGAGACTTCCTTCACTTTATTCGTTACCAGATACTTGTTAGGAATTGTCCATACTCTTTTCCAGTTAATGTCACTGACAAAGAAATTCCAATAAGAGACCACATGTGGAATAGTTAGAGATTCTGTCTGGAACAAAGCACGGATATTCTTATTACTTTTACTGTGGTTTGTTAGACAGATTCTTCCTATGTGTGAATCTAAAGGGTTGGGGAGAGAAACAGATGATATGCAAGGTTGAATACCTTTAAAAAGCATTATAATACCCGTAGGTATTGCATCAAATAATATGGCATATTCTTTGGGTGTGGCTGGAAATTTATAGGTGTTTAAGAATTCTGATAGGACATGAGCTGCCCATTAGGATTAAACAGCTGATTCACTAAAACAATCCGTTTCTCAACCCACCTAGAAAAAAATAATGATTTATTTTTATACACTATGTTCCTATTATTCCAAATTGAATACGTATGGGGTGTAAAGTTGTGTTTATATATAAGGGACCAAGCTAATAGAACTTGTTTGTGAAACATCGAGAGCTTTTCTGGAAGCTTATCTATATTATAATCACAACCTAAGATAAAACTTAGACCACCAAACTTAGAGAAAATGTAGTGAGGAATAAAATTCCAAATGGATACCGGATTTTTAAGAAAATGTTTAGCCCAATTAATCTTAAATGTATTGTTTAGAGTAGTAAAATCCAAAACATTGAGACCACCGTGTTCATAGTCATTCATCAATACACTTTTTCTGATGTAATGTGTCCGGTTTTTCCAAAGGAAGTTGAAGAGCATTCGGTCAATATCCTTACAAGTTTTGCCGTCCACATGCAGAGAAATTGCTGCATAAGTCAGTCGAGACAGACCTTCTGCTTTTGAGAGCAATACCCTTCCTCTTAAACTTAAATCTCTCTGCAACCATTGATTTAATTTGGTTTGAGATTTTTTAATAATTGGGGGAAAATTTAGTAAAATTCTGTCTTTTGGATCTTTGCAGATAATCAGACCTAAATATGTTGCTTCATTTTTAACTGTTATATTACAAATACTCTGAACATTACACTCTTTGACAGGTAATAACTGACATTTATTTAAGTTTAGGACCAATCCAGACCCTTTTGAGAAATCCTCTATTACACGTAAAGCAATTGGCACTTGGCTGGCATTTTTAAGAAAAATTGTGGTATCATCTGCCAATTGACTGATGACAATCTCTCTGTCTGCTATGTTTATACCCTTCACAGGGCTATTCGAAATATGAGAGGCAAGAATTTGGGTGCAAAGTAAAAAAAGATAAGGGCTAATCGGGCAACCTTGGCGTACACCTCGATTAAGACTAAAACGAGAAGTGGTGCCAATTTTTCATACAGAGTGGCGGATTTGGAGCAGTACACCCGGATGAACGATGTTATCATCACGGGGCTTCGCATCAAACCCCGGTCATACGCCCGGGCGGTCGCCACTGACAATGTAGGAGGGCCAGGAGAGGAAGATGTCAACTCCACGGAGCATCAAGTGGTTACCTTTCTACGGTCCAAAGGTGTGGAAGTGGATTATAACAACATTGAGGCTTGCCACCCTCTACCCCGAAAAAATGACAGTGACAAACCAGCCATCATTGTGAGATTTGCAAACAGAAAACAGAAAACAGCACTGTTAAAACAAGGAAAGAAACTGAAAGGATCCGATGTCTTCATGAACGAACATCTGATAAAAAGAAATGCGGACATTGCCAGGAAAGCACGTTACTTGAAGAAACAGGGAAAAATTCAAAATACATGGACCACCAACTGCAAAGTATTCATTAAACTCAATGGAACACCGGAACAAGCCAAAGTGTTGGTCATCAGAAATATATATATATATATATATATATATATATATATAATTGTAGGTTGTGTATCCTTGAGGTGTTAATGGGGTTATTGAAAATGTGTATATGTGCGTATGTGTGTATATACGTATGTATGGATAGATAGAAACATATATGTGTATATATTAAAATTACACATAACATATAATGTAATTGCAAGGAGGTATTTCTGTAGTCTATTGATACTAGATAGTGGAAAAGGGGTGGGATTAAATAAGCTTATGCTTCTTCCTGCTCCTTTTTGAACATGACGTTATTTGGAGTTGTGGTTGCTCGTTTTCCTTTTGTTTGCTTTGTTCATTTGTCTCTTTTAATTCTATTTTTTTTACTTTTTCAACATGTTCAAAATAAAGATTCAATAATAAAAACTATTAGCATTGGAATACAGAGTTTTGATAGCTCTGCAGAAGATATCACCAAAACCAAATTTCTGAAGTGTAAGAAATATAAATTCATGCTCAATTGAGTCAAAGGCTTTATAGAAGTCCAGGAGAAGGATAAATGAGTCATCAGATATTAATGCTGAGTAGTCCAGAATATCCAAGACGAGTCTAATATTATTGGAGATGTGCTGTTTGTCATAAAACCAGACTGTGTCTCGTCTACAATATCGTCCAAAATATATTTAATTCTTCTAGCTAGCAATAGAGCTAATATTTTATAATCATTATTTAGGAGGCTTATTGGTCTCCAGTTGTCTATAAAAAGTAGGTCCTTCTTAGGTTTGGGAATTAAAGTAATAAGTCCCTGAGTAAGGCTGGGAGGAAGAGTGCCCCTTTCAATACTTTCATTATAAACCTGCAACAAAAAGGGTGCAAGCTGACAAGAAAATGATTTATAGAATTCAGCCACCAGCCCATCTGTGCCTGGAGATTTGTTGTTTTTAAGAAATTCAATAGATGTCAATATCTCTTTTTCAGTAATTGGACTGTCACAAAAAAGCCTATCAGCACTTTTAATCATTTCAACATTGTTTACAGAGTCAATAAATTGGGTAGCGACCTTTGCGTTATAATTGGATTCATACAACTTTGAGTAGAAATTACAACAAAATTGAGAGATAATTTTTGCATCATCACTGACCGTACCATTTATATTCAATTTATGAATAGTATTGGTTTTAGATCTATGTTTTTCTAAGCGGAAAAAATAAGCAGAATTCTGCTCTCCCTCCTCTATCCATCTTTTTCTTGAACGAACGAAAGCTCCTTCAGCTTTCTGGCGGTAAATCTCATCCAGTTTAGATTGAAAGGACCTAAGATGTAATCTATCCTCTTCCGAGACCTCGTCTGGTGGGAGTTGATATATTGCGGAAATTTGAACAATTAGATTTTCTTCTTCTGCTGCCCTTGACTTAGCTATTTTTGCCCCATACTGTCTCAACATTTTACTTGTCTCAAATTTAAAAATTTCCCAGTTTGTGCTATAGGAATTCTCAATATTAGCCTTGTGTATAAAGTGTTTTAACAGTCGTGTAATTTCAGATTTTACAATTGTATGGCTCAGAAGCGAGCTATTTAATTTCCAATAGGAGGATCTATTAATTGCAATAGTAGGAAAGAGTTGCAGATTAATATATATTGCTCTATGATCCGTAAGTGGAGTTGTAAGGATATTGACCGTAACACTGTCCTTTGATAGACTACTTGATATTAACCAGAAATCAATACGTGATTTCCTTGAACCAGAACGGTTACTCCAGGTAAAAGATATATCATCAGGAAATTTGTCTCTCCAAATATCAGTTACATTAAATTGATCCATAAATGTTTCCAATCTCAAATTATTCCTAAAATGTTGTGCTGGTGGCCATCTGTCTATAGTGTCATTTAGTGAAACATTAAAATCTCCTCCAATTATTAAGTTTGAACTGGGATATTTAGAGAGCCAAAAACTAATCCTTGTATCTAAAGAGTCAATTAAATTATCATTTTCAGGTTTGGTATTATAGCCATATAAATTGACAATTATGAAAATGGAGTGATTGTATTCTACTATCAGACAAATATAATGACCCAAAGAGTCACAATCTGAATGTAGAACAATACCTTCGAAGCTACCTTTGAGAGTTGTGACCCCAGCTGACCTCTCTGTGCCATGCGAATACCAAACATCGTTACCCCACTGAGACTTCCAGAAGTTCACATCAGCAGATACAGAATGGCTTTCTTGGAAAAAACAAAAATGACTTTTATATTTCTTAGCAAACAAATATAAGGCTTTACGTTTACAGATCTGTCTCAACCCCCTGGCATTTAGGGAAACAATAGAAAATGACAATTAAGAAAACAAAAAATAAACAGCTAGAAATTTAAAGAACCAATATTGTGTGCTTAACAAAAAATAAACCTCACTAAGGGACCGAGCATTGCACGGATGAAAATAACTCGGCAGAAATACACGAAATATTTTTTAGGATACAACTCAGGTGCTGAAACTTAAAGTGTCCTCACACTATAAATGAGGCATAGACTTAATGATCCAAAACGCCAGAAGGATCAATGAAAAACAGCCAACCAAGTCCAAGCAACTGTGCAACATTGTAGGGTCTTTTCTATTCCTTAGCTTCCCCCATATTCACCTCTCATTCTGAAGACGGGAAAACTTCTGTCCCATTAACAAAACCCCGGCATCCGACGTAATAGGCCTTTTTATTTTCTCTGCGAGCCTTCTCGATAATGGGCCACAACTTGCTCCGGCGCTCCCTCTCTTCTCTGGAAAGGTCCTCAGCAAACTTCAAGTCCCGGTTTTCCTTTAAGAATGGAGATGTCTTAGCTGCTTTCCACAGGCTATCTCTGGTTCTGCGGGAGA
>NW_024584125.1:7036-9082 GCF_018398535.1 Haplochromis burtoni
TGAACTGGATGATAATAGGTCTGGGACTGGTGTTGTTTGGGCGTTTGGAGCCGACCCGATGTACGGTGTCAATGGTGTCATAAAGTTGGTTTTTACATTCAGGCAACGTAGCCTGACAAATCTCAACAGCAACCTTCCATGTATCCTCCTGTTGTTCTTCTTTGACACCAAACAGCCTGAGGTTCCACCGTCTGGAATATCGCTCGAGATCTGTGATCCTTTGCTGGTTTTTATCCATACGCTCTTCCTCTTTGGAGATTTTCTGCTCCAATGTGCCCACTCTGCATTTGACATCTTTTATCTATTCGCATGCAAAGTCCACAGTTTTTCTGATCCCGTCAATCTGTAGTGCAAGGTTATCCATTCTGTCGTTTATTAGTTTTGATAGAGTTTCAACAATATCCACGCTATCTCCCTTTGAATGCATCGCTTTCTTTGGCGCCGGAGACTGGCTGGGTGAGACAGGTAGAGGTGGAAACTCGTCCATTACGTCCTCAGTTATTGGGAGAGGTAGTGAAAGAGCCATATAGTCATGGCAGTTGTCAAGCAGTGGGTTCATCAACCCGGTTGTTTGGCTAGCATTAGCCTTTAGCAGTAGCTTCGTCTTGGAGCTAGACGAGGGTCTTTTATTGTCACGCTGTTACATTTTATCTCTTAATTGATCAAAATCAGTCCTTTTCTGGCTTAAATACGGTAAAAGCTTCTAAGGTCTGAGTTGACACAATGTTGCTACCGTATTATAAGGTTACATTTGCTAAGCTCGGCAGTAAGCATGTACTTACTCGGCCATCTTGGAACGCCCACCGAAATATCCCTGCGCGTCCATAAGTGCAGCAGAGGGAGCCTGACCATGCATCACACGTTTGACGAGTTGGGAGTGAGAACGTGTTGTGAATTTGCATATTATGATCAACAAACTGAACTCCCAGCCCATTGTTCCTTCAGTGATGCTAGTTTCAGTCATTATGCAAATGTTCTGTTCATAAGGTTAGGAAACCTGCAGTCAGCTGAGACTGAAGAAGTCACTCGGAATAGTACATATTTGTATTACAAGCTGACCTTCATCCTGAATTGCAGTTCGATACCGATTTTACTCTTTACTCTTCGGTCTGTTAGTGCCTGCCTTCTGTCTGTGCTGGTGCCCCATCTATACTTTGTTCATTGTTTTATGTTGTTCCTCTGTATTATCGTGAAGCACTTGGGTTTTCAAATGAGCAAAATAAATAAAACTCTATTGTTTTGTATTATACTTGGATGAGTGATGAAACATTTCTCCCACTGAAAACACTATGTCCAGATGAACAGAATCAACTTTTTCCCAGACTCTGATCACACTAACAGAACTATAGAGCAGCAGATTTCAGCTGCACACAGCTGATGTTAGGCAGGAAAACTTTACACACTGACTTTAATGGAGAGACCGGAAATACAAACACACACAGTTTGTTGTGTGAAGAACTCAAACATGAGCTGAACAAACAGTAAAGTTCCTAAAGACAAACTGTTAAAGGAGGAAACAAAGCAAATTTACAGTTTCTTCACACACACACACACACACACACAAACACACACACTAACAACAAGTGCCCCTCAACACCTGGACACTAAACACGGACACACAGGTGAGCTGCTTCCTGGAAGGAGGCGGGACTCTACCTGAAGCAGGACAGGTGGGAGGGGCAGTGAAGTTCATTTAACTACACTGGAAAATTTCTCGCCTTTTTTTCCTATTTCATTGCATAGAATTTGCATTTGATTTCTCTGTGTGTGTTTCTGTGTTCAGATGTAACAAACATCAACCAATTGATTAATTTATTAATTCATAATCAGACTTCCTCCAATGACAGCAATTTTATCAAAAGATAAACAAGAAAAAACTTTAATAAAGACAAATCAAATTAGTCCATCATTTTTTAATGGATCCTGATCATTTTACTGTCTTTGTGCTTGTTCTTTACTGTTTATCTAACTGCAAGCTTCTTGCATTCCATCACTGTGTATATTTGCCTTCAAACTGGTCAGACTGGTCATAGTAAAGTTCACTGT
>NW_024584125.1:9102-10540 GCF_018398535.1 Haplochromis burtoni
CACACCAACAACAAGCTCCACTCCACACCTGGACACTAAACATGGACACACAGGTTAGCTGCTTCCTGAAAGGAGGCGGGTCTTCACCTGAAGAGTGTGAGATGTCCACACCTTCATGTGCTGATATACAAATATGCTGTCTGACTGGTCAGACTGGCTCAGAGTGAACAACCTGATTACAGCTGTCTCTGACACAACCACACTGTTTCCTTTATTAGAATATGAACATTTCTACTGCAAGCTTCAAATCACTTAATCTTTATTGACAGACTTTATGTCCATAGTTTAAAAAACCCCCCCACAACATATAAAGCTTAATAAAAAAGATATAAAATACTTATAAGAATATAAAACCATAATATACATGAAATACACAATTACTTAAGAGAAATCAATAAATCAATAAAGACACAAACTCAAACAGTGCTTCCTCAGACTGGATGAGTAATGGGGACCACTCACTGTCGGATCTGTTAGTGCTAAAATTGTTCTGTTACTGAGCGATCAGTAATGAGCCATCCATTCACTCTCTAAAAGTGAACATTACATTTCTTAAAAGTGCTTTTAAAGTCACCCAAGGCTACACACTGCAGGCCACTGGGAAAAAATTACACACACACAGGGAAAATAAAATACAAAGGTGCTCTAAATGGCTAGCCTCCCTAGCATAAACGAAACAGAGGGGCAGTGCTCGGCTTTGTTCTGCAAGGTTCCCGCTGGCCAATCACCTGTGAGGGCTGACATGCCTAAATTTGCATGCAGGCAGGGATGGAGGTCACACTGGCCAATTGCCTTCAAGCCCCAACACTCTTGGATTTGCCTGTAGGAAAACGTAGTCTCATACTCCACGGCCCCAGACCGTAACACCTTCATATTAAATACTTTTTTGAATAATAATTTTAAAAAATATTTCTTCACTCCATATGCAAGTTTGAGAACCCTGCTTTAGAGGCATCAATGAAACACATGAGGACATATTATGCAGCTGGATTGTGTTTGTTCTCTTCATCAGATTCCTGTCAACTCACTATTGACAGAAACACAGTGAACACAAGGGTTAGGGGGAACTAAAGTTGGGAGGTTGGCCACCGAAGGTGGCCAAACTCCATGCACAGTCCATGCCTGTTCCCACCCGGGTCCCCACATCACTCACAGATTGCTCTCCAGGAGGAAGGTGTCCTCTCACATCCCAAAGAAAGGGGTTTGAAAGCAGGCTTAGGAAATCCAGAGGTTAGGTTTAGGGCCGGAAGAAAAGGGTTAGGGGGAGTTAGGACGTGGGTTACGGCCCCGTCCCCCCTGGGGAGGACCGAGGTATGCGCGGGTTAGGGGAAGGGGACTGAGCCTGCCACCTCTGTGAGGCAGGAAACGCACGGGCCATCCCTCCCGAAGGAAACCCACCCTGCTGGTTGTCACGATTACGGGAAAGCCTCCGCCTTTT
>NW_024584125.1:10560-21972 GCF_018398535.1 Haplochromis burtoni
GCGCAAATTGGATGACATCTCGGGGAGGCACATTGTCGTGAGTTCTCAGAAATCAGCTCCTTGAGCACAAGAATGACAACATCACAGAACGCAAGTATGGCGAAGCTCGCGGCTCTCCAACGGGAGATTGAGAGACCAGTGTTGGACTGTAGAACTGCTTTGAAATTCATATGAGCTGTTCGCACTAAAGTAAAAACAACCATCACTTCATGCAGAGACCCCTTTGGCACCAGCTGCGGTCTCGAGGCTGGAGCTTTCACTGCAGGGCAACCTGCATGTGGTGAATAAAGCTTTGATTGATTGATTGAACGGTCAAACAAAACTAAGTTTCAACCCATTAAGTTCATCCAGGGGGTGTTTCATAATCTTCTCATCTTCTTCAACAGAAAATTATTCCTATGAGTGACACAAGTCCAGAAACCATGCAACGGCAAATTATTTGATAATCTGCTGTTTCATTCAATTCAATTCAGTTTTATTTCGATGGCATGAAATCACATCAACATTTGTGTCAAGGAGATCCTACAATAATAAGATGACCCCTTATTAGCAAGTATTTGGGCGACAGGGGGAGGGAAGAAATTAATTTTTAACAGGAAGAAACCTCCAGCTTAGTTGTGCTTCCGCTGTGGCGTTCAGGTTTATTTGTGTCAACTGTGTTCCCCAGGTGTTCTCATTTCCCTCATTACCCTCCACCCTTTATTTAGTGTCAGGTCGTCTGTTTATCTTGCCACATATCTGGATTTCTCATCTCTTCCCGCTCCTGCTCAGCTTTAGGTTCATGTATTTGTCATAGTTTGCATGTTTAGCTCTAGCTTTTCCCAGTTTAGTTTAGCTGTTGGTCTTTTCCTTAGTTCGTCATCGTTCTTTTGTTTTCTATGTTTTACTATTGGCCTAAATAAATGACTTGCTTTTGGTACACTTTCTTTTTTTCTTTCCTATGTCTTCTTTTGGTCCGCTCCTCGAACACATTGGCTCACCTGTACGTAACAGCCAGAGATTAATAATAACTAATGGTTAAATGCAGAGAGTTTTAAAAAAAAAAGTCATAGAGAGTCAACAAGAAACACCCACTGCACACAAGAGACCACGAGATTTCTGGAAACGAGAAAAATCTGATGAAGACAAACCACGTCCAACATTTTTAATGGATTCTGATTATTGTGCAGACTCTACTGTGTAGAAACAGATACTTGTGTTTATAATTTAATGTTCATCTGACTGCAGCCAGTAAGCAGTCTTGGTGTGGCTGTATTAAATATAGCCAACCAGACTTCTTACTCTGTTTGGAACAAACCTTTTTAATACTACAAACATTCACATGAGTTTCTGTTTCCAGTCTACAGATCCAGCCACACTTTCTGTCTTCACTTGTGCATGAAGAAGGATGAGCAGGAAGCAGGTGTGCTGATGGAGGACGGGTCAGGTGATTGGAAACAGTGGGAACACACTGAGGCCACCTACAGGGCAGATGGGGAACAGCAGGGATCTGAAATCAAATGCAATCACTGAATGTTTCTTCAAAGCTCATTTCAACCTGTTGAAGTCATGAATGAAAGTGCAGACTGAGAGTGGATCACATGATGTTTAAGGTGTGTCATGTGACATGTTCAGTATTGTCACACATGTCTAGATTGTCCCTGATATCATAACTGCTCAAACACTGATGATTATATTTGAAGAATTATTCCTGATGGCAGCAAAGTTTGAATGGAGCTCTCTGTCTGTGCTGATTTGTCGCCCTCTGGAGGTCAAAGCACAAACTGCATGATGTCACTGTAACCACCACAGTGACAGGAAGTGTTTTTAAATGATGAAACATGTCAGTGATGCTGATAGTGTGTTCATCACAGACGCTCAGGCTTCATGTTGACATGAATCAAAGTGAAAGCAGAGAAACTGGAATGAATCAGGTGTTGTAGAAGATGGAGAAACAGGTTGGAGAGAGGATGCTGCTCCTTCTTTGAGATCAAACATGTCGTGTTGTTCACGTGCTGTCAGCGTGATGCAAAGAAACCATGGAAACAAAGTGTGAGTGAGATCAGTCCAAAGTAACAGAGTGAAGAGCAGCAGATGAAGCACAGAGGACACAAAAAGGAAGGAAAGAAGGAAACAAGGTCCATCTGTGTCCTTTCAAACAAACAAGCATCAACGTCCAGGACTGAAACATGAATCCACATATTTATACACATATTTATTTAATGAGAATAAAACAAGAATATTTATAACACATCAGCAATAATCAGGCCTGGGATCCTCCTGGTTACAAACAGGGTCCAGGACTGGGACCCTCAGGTGGATCCTGCAGGGTCTGGTTCAGGAAAATAAGTCAGAGGTAAAGTCCACAAATAGCATTCTCACTCTGTGTTTACTACTGTCCAGATGTGTGAGGGTTGTGTGAAGAGCTGTAATTATGGCGTCCTCTGTCCACCTGTTTGCCTTCTACAGACTGTAGCAGGTTGAAGATGGTGGTGAAAACCTCTGCTAGTTGGTCTGCACATGCTTTAAGCTCTCCACCGGCTGCACCGTCAGCACCAGCTGCTTTCCTTGCATAAACTCTCAGTGTGGCTCTGACCTGATGCTGCTCCAGCTGGATGGGGGCGTCGTCCCTCTCTATAACGCAGGATAGGTGTTGGTGTCACTGTTTTGTTGGTCATGAAGAACTGCTTTATGGTGTCAGGTGAGGTGATGTGCGGGGAGTTTGTTTGTGTGCGATTGTCCTTGTAGCCAGTGAGTGTCTTGATCCCCTGCCACATGTTTCTGGAGTGGTTTGTGTTAAAGTGTTCCTCGATGCGCTGTTTGAATTAGATTAGACGCCTCTTTGTAGGTTTGTTGGTCTCCTGATCTGAAGGCGCTGCTCTCAGTAGAGCTTACACCTCACTGTTGAGCCATGGCTTCTGCTTTGGGAACACTTTCACAGTCTTTGTTGTTGTTACACTCTCAGTGCAGATGTATGAGAGTACAGCAGATGTGTAGCCCTCCAAGTCTCCATCTCATTTATTTCCCTTTCATTGTACAACTGTTAGTTCATGCTGGTTTCAGCTGGGTCAGTTTCGACCCAGTGTTTTGAGTTTTGATTGATTAGTTTATTTTTGAATGTTTGTTGTGGTTTTGGGCGCTATGAGTATTATTATTATTAGAATTCTATGTTTCTGTTTATTCATGTTTAAGGATTTGTTCTCGGTTGTATCTCACGTTTAGTTTAGTTCAGGTTCCATGTGTCATTCTGTCTGTCTGTCTCTCAGTGTCAGGTCTGCGTCTTGGTGTAGTGTTCTCATTTCCTGTTTTATTGTGAAGGTCTGCGTCTCATGTGAGTGTGTTCAGTTTTACCTCTGTCTCACCTTGTTGATTATTCTCAGCTGTGTGTAAGTCCCCTGTGTTTCTCTGTGTGTATTTAAGTCGTGTCCTCTGTCATTGTAGTTGCTGGTCCGTCTGTGTTTCCACCCTGCTTCATCTGTGTGTTTTCCTGCTGTCAACCGCCAAGTGTTTCTGCTCGCTTTCATTCATGTTCAGGTTCGTGTTCTGTAGTCAGTTTGTTCCCAGTCTAGTTTAGTCCTTGTTCGGTTCACCTTTGTCCATTTTTATTTTGTGTTTAATAAACCACCATCACACCTTTACAAGTGCCTGCGTTTGAATCCTCCTTTATTTTCCACACGGCTCATCTCACTTGCCGTGACAGAAACTTTGATTATTGCACCAGGCAGTGCAATACCTGATATTAAACGGCGACTGGGTGACTTAGGTTCCTCCCAGAAACATAACCTTAGAAACTTGGGTGTCATTCTTGATGAAGCTTTTTCTTTGGAGGGACATTTAAATCAGACAGTAAGAACCTGCTTTTTTCACCTGAGGAACATTTCTAAACTTAGATCCATCGTGTCAACAAGTGAACTCGAGATGATAATACATGCTTTTATCTCTACAAGACTTGACTACTGTAACAGCCTGTTTACTTGTCTAAACATGAAAGGGCTAGCCCGCCTACAGGTTGTTCAAAACTCTGCAGCGAGGCTACTGACCCGCTCGAACAAGGGTGCTCATATGACCCCTGTTTTAAAGTCGCTGCACTGGCTACCAATCAGATTCAGGTTCCATTTTAAAATTCTAGTTTTAACTTTTAGAGCATTACAGAGACAGGCACCCCCCTACATTGCTGATCTGATTCATACACACACCTCCACTCGTAACCTGAGGTCAGCAAACCAAAACCTTTTAGTGGTCCCCCACACTCGTTTAAAACCCGAGGGGACCGATCTTTCCAAGCTGTTGCACCCAGATTGTGGAATGCACTTCCCCTATTTCTACGGGGTTTGGACTCAGTGGAGACCTTCAAAAAGCAGCTAAAGACATTTTTATTTCAAAAAGCTTTTAATTAGACCAGGGTTTTATGTGTATTTTATGACTGTATTATGTTTTTACCTTGTAAAGCACTTTGTGACATATGTCTGTGAAAGGTGCTATATAAATAAATTTACTTACTTACTTACTGGTCATGTGATCATGTGGTTTGTAGGACGCTCCTCTTCCTCAGAGGATCCACCTGTGCTTCCTCTCCTCTCTCCTCCACCTGTTACAGTGAGGGAACGTCCTCCATGATGGAGGAGCTGCTGGAAAGTGCTGAGAGTTTCCTCCAGAGTGAGACCTCTGTCACAGTTCAGAGGATCTACGGCAGCAGAGACCTTCATGGACACTAAAAGTCTCAAACACACAACAACAACATCACACTGACTCCAGCTCTGACATCACTGATCAATAATCAAACAGATCAAACTGATTGATAAGCCATCACAACCACGACCACAACAACTGTGAAAATAGTTGGATGGACGTTGCTGCTCAGTCACAGCTGCCTGGTCAATGTTTTTCATTAGCAATTTAGCAAAGTTGATGATGGTGATGAGTGTCTGTGTGAGTGAAAGACAGAGAGGGAGAGACAGATTTTGTGTTATAACCAGAGATGGGCAGTAACACGTTACTGTAATCTGATTACTTTTTCAAGTAACGAGTAAAGTAAGGGATTACTATTGCAAAAACGGTAATTAGATTACCGTTACTTTCCCGTAGGAACGCTGCGTTACTGCGTTACTAAAACCGTGATTTTTTTGCGAGAATGTCTCATGACAGTGACGTAAGCGAGTGCGACGTTCGTGACAACAGCTGTGTGCAGATCAACAATGGATCATATATCAAGTGCAGGAGAGAGTATGAGCGTGCAGCGTTTAAAGCGTGGAAGTACTGACCTTACTTTGAGTTTGATTCCATAAAAAGTGACAAAAACATTAGCGTCCGCTGTGCGTGGGAAGAAAACTTCTTTTTACAGCGAAAAAACCCCTAAACTTCCAAGCAAGCACCGAGTGCGCATACGACGTAATGGGAAACTCACAGAGAAACTCGCGGATTCTTCACTGACCGCGGCACACCTGCACCAGGGTAAACCTCCGCCTACCCCACTCCTGCTTTACAGGTGAAAATAGAGCAACAGGACCGCTGAGTCTTTGACTTTATTTATTTTCTGCTGTGTTTTACTTGCATCTATTTGAAAGACTGAGTGTAAACACAAAAAATATTTTATGTGCTGGAATGTGCAGAAAATAGGTTTAAATGTTAAACAATTTCTTCCAGTCAGAGAATGTTGCATATAATTAAATTTTTGCTTGATGCATAAAGTTAAAAGATTAAAACTAATAAAACAAGTTTTAAAAAGAGACTTTTCCATTTGATTACATTTTGTATGATGGATTATGCAGAAAAAGTAGAATTGGGCTGAAAGATCTATCGCTTTATCACCTATTCAGGTTGTAAATCGTGTTTTTAAAAAGTAACTAAGTAATTAATTACTTTTGAAAATAAGTAATCAGTAAAGTAACGGATTACTTTTTTGGGGAAGTAATCAGTAATTAGTTACTGATTACTTTTTTCAAGTAACTTGACCAACACTGGTTATAACCTTCATGTTATGGACACACAGTGTGAGCACTCAGGTCGCATCAGAGCATCGGGCCGTATAGTGTGAGAACCTGCATCGTGACCTACAAACTTCTAACCTATGAACTTCTAACGAGATTCAATCGTACAGTTTGAGACAGCTCAAACCTGCTCTGCACAATAACAATGTTTTATTTATGTATTGATATTTGTTATATGCTGTTACACAAGTACAGGTATCTTTGTGAAATACAGGATTTTCTATGAGTCTGTTGTGGCCAGTGCGATCCTCTATGCTGTTGCATGCTGGGGGAGCAGGCTGAGGGTCGCAGATGCCAACAGACTCGATAAACTGATCCGTAAGGCCAGCAATGTTGTGGGGATGGAGCTGGACTCCCTCAAGGTGGTGTCGGAGAGGCGGATGCTGTCCAAGATAAAGACAATGTTGGATAACACCTCCCACCCACTCCATGACATGCTGGTCAGTCACAGGAGCACGTTCAGTGAGAGACTGAGATTACCGAAAAGCACCACTGAACGACACAGGAAATCTATTCCTGCCTGTGGCCATCTCCCTGTACAACGCATCCACTTAACACACTGTTTGCTGCTACACTACACATGTTTCTTTTCCAGCTATTTATTTATGAGTGATAGTATGTATGTGTATATATAGTATATATTGTACTATTCTTAGTTAGTGTATTGTCTGTCTTGTCTTAATGTTGGTTTAAAATGGAGCACTGTAACAAAAAATAATTTCCCCCAGGGATCAATAAAGTATTCTGATTCTGATTCTGATATTAATAAAGAAAAAGCAATAACTCAAAGGGGTTTTTTTTTATAAATGAGAATTTATATTTTTTAATAAGTGGATAAAATATGAAAGTATACTTGATATTCCCTCATGTCCACAACAACAACCACATGGTGTACATCTGAACATGTAGCATAAAGCAGTATCAGGGGGGAAAAAGCAATCTACACAGCTGCCTGATGCTTCTTTACATGTTTCACTTACCGTATACCAGAGGGAGGGTCTCCCAATGTTTTTGCTAGCTGATGTTGTTTGACCAAGTTTGTACCTCTGTGATTCTTTGGTTCCTCTATCCTCTCTCCTCATCTCCTCCAGTTTCTGGACCTTGTCTGTGTCTCCTTCCTCCTTCATCTTCTCAATCAGGAAGTCCAAGTGAACAACAGTGGATGCTGAATCAGCTTTCAGAGCGATTTCCTCCAGTCTGACAGCATGGTGGTAGGAGTCACTTAGCCACTTTTCCTTTTCTGCTGTCAGCACTTTCATTTCCTTTTCAAGATTTTCCAAAAGACTCACTAATTTCTCAATTTCCATTTTACTTCTGTGATTTGTCTGCTTCAGAGCTTCTCGGATCTGTCTGATTTCTCTTTGTTTCAGTTCAACCAGCTCGATTCTGTCTTCCAGGTTTTGGATGCAGGCTTTCAGTCTAATTCGTTCATTTAACACTTCGGCTGTTTTCACCAGTTTTTGAGGATTAGATTTTCCCAACAAGTCTGTCAAATGATCCATGTTTGTCTGTGTAAGTTCCCATGAATTTCTAAAATTTGTGTTTTCCTCCATTTGCTCTTCATGCTGGCAGTTATTAAACAGGAAGTAAACAGGCTGATTGTCCTCATTTTTGGCACATTTAATGTTTGCAGCTTCAAGAGCTTGAAGAGGGTTTTCAGGCCTGCTTCCATCTGAGTGTGTGATCAGAGCTATGATGTTTTGCTCCACATCTTTTCCAAACAGAGACATCACTGAATCAAAGATGTTGTCACGGTTCTGGGTCCGTTGGACCCAGCAATTGAGTTTATGTTTTGGTTTACTTTTGTCATGGATTATTCTTTGTTTCTCAGGTACTTTGTGTTTCAGTTATCTTGGTGTTTTGGATTGTTTTCTCATTCTCTTGTTGTAGTGATGTTTATTATTAGTGTTTCATGTTTTATTGTGAAAGTCGGTGTCTTAGGTTAGTGTCATGGTCCGGGTGTGTGCCAGTGTGTCTCCCTCCGAGGCGGCGTCTCCACCCCTGGGAGGGGCCTCAGTGTTTTTGCTGATCGCTTACATCTGTGGGTAATTAGCCGGGGACTCATAAGGCCAGCGTACTCAATCTCTCTTCGCCAGATTCTCTGCTAAACATCAGTCAGTGCAGGGCCACCACCATAAATTCCCTACGTGTTTTTTTGTATCACCTTGCCTCACTGCATGTTTGTTTTTTGTGCGCCTTCCTTTTCAGCTACACCTAACTGTCAACCCCTGGCGAAGAGCTTCTACTTGGATGCTGGACCTTCTGGCAGTCCCTCAGGCTATTACCAAAATTTCCTACCTGCCTCTCTGCCTCCACACCAGGAGTTTTTTGGATTTACACACCCGGACTACTCACCCCTCTATGTCATCTCCGACCTCCGTTGGCAAGTACGCAGTACGAAGGAGGATTCTGAGCCAAACAACATATTCATAAGCCTCCTTATCTATGTTTGAACCTCTGCATTCTGTTACAGTGACCCCGACCTTTTCCTGGACCTTTTGTGACTTGCTTTCCAGTCCAATCCCCGGAATAGCTGTCCTCTCTGACCCGGACCAGATCATTATTTAGTTTAACGTCTACGCTCACCTTTTGTTTATGAATATTTTGTGTAAACATTAAACATTATTCTTAAAATATACTTACGAGCTGTTCGGCGTCTTGCGTTTGAGTCCTGTCACTCGTCTGAAAACGGTCTCGGCCGTAACAGGTTAGTGTGTGTAGCTTTGTTCCCCCTGTCTCGTTAGCCCTGATCTCCCCCAGCTGTGTCTCCCTTCTGTTGCCCATTCCCTCATTACTACCCTGTGTATTTAAGCCCTGTGTTTTCCCATGCTTGGTATCGCGTCGTACCCTCAGTTTATGCCTGTGTGTTATTGGTTTCTGTTTTCATGGCACTTCACGTTCGTTTCTCATGTCAGCAATAAAGCTGTGGTTTTGATTTACAATTCTGTGTTCGAGTCCTGCACTTGGATCCTCCCCTCCGCCTACGCGCACACAGAGCCCTGACAGAACGACGCGACCAGTAATGGATCCAGCAGACTCCGTATGGTATCGGCGACCCGCAGTTTCCACCTTCCTCAAGGAGAGGGAGAGGCAGGGGGCTAGGTGTGCCTGGGTGCACGAGTCACCATTCGATGGGTCTCGTTTGGCTCTGGGTGGGCCCTGAAGCTTCCAAACTGCGATGGCTACCGCCGTTCCATCAGCTGTTCCGTCAGGGATGCGAGGGGCCAAGCGCTCTCCCTCGACGGCAGTAGCTCCTCCGTTTTCTGGTGTCACTCCACCGCTGCTCTCCGAATTCAGGCCCTGCAGGAGGGGCAAGCAGCGACAAAAGAAGGATTATGTGGTGGAAGACACTGGGCTTACTCCACTGCAATCCTTTGTTTTTGGGACTTCTACGTTCAGAGCTACACAAACTTCCCGCCTCTTCATCCCAGCCTGTCCCACGGAAAGACTTTCGGCCCGGTCTGCAGGAGGATTCGCAGTCTGGCTTACCTCCCTCTTCCCAGAGTGAGCGCCGCTCATGCAGCCGTCGCTCCGCTTCCTCTGGACAGTCAGCAACAAGTTGGTGAGCAACAAAGACTGTCTTTCTCATGCTCCTCCTGAACTCATGAACGTAACAAACAATAAATCCACCCCTAAGATTCTGAAGACTACCTGCCATGCAAGTGGATCTAAATCTACTAACTTACAGGTAGTTGAGTCTGTGTTTGTTAACCCTGTGAACCCCTGCTCTGAGGATTTAAGAACCTGTTTTCATTCTGCACAATCTGAACCCAGTGTTAAAATGACCAAGATTACTCAACTCAAATCTGGGGGGAGAAATGTTCGAACTGCTGTGAAATTTCCGGAGGCTTCAAGTTCTGTTTTCAAGTCAGCTGAAAGGGAGGTGGTTAATGTTTCTAAGCCAGCCTTTCAGCCATGTACTTTTCAGCAAGGGCGCAGGCAGTTGGTAGGGACAGAAATTGCAGGCTGTAACTCAGGCTCTCTGAAGGAAGGGGCTGTCTGTTCCCCAAGGACATTTAAGGACTCTAGTTGCACCTCTCTACAATCTATTAAGACTGTGGCTCTTCCCAGTGACTGTTCTGTGTCCCAGTTGAATGTTTCTGAGGTTCCCCACTCTGCTAAGACTATATGCCCAGACCCAGTTGGCAATATTGGGCATTTTGAGACCCTTCCTGAGCTTCTCCCTCCTGTTTCTGCTCCTAGGGTAGCTCGGGCCCAGCGTTCCCCTCCACCCGTTTCAGTTCCCCGGGTGGGAGGGTTGATGTTCAGCTGGTGCCGGCACCCGTTCCTGTGTCAGCGGGAGGCTCAGGTGAGCCCTTCCAGCAGTTTTTCTCGTGTTCAGAAGGCTCAGGAGGATTAGCTCAGTCACCATCACAACCACCATCACTACAACCTTTAAACTGTGGGCAACCGCAGGACCAGGCGAGGCAGGACCGCAGACGAAGGCGGCAGGGACCAGAGAGCGAGAGGCCGGACCAGGCGTGGATGAAGAACGGAGGCCGGACCAGGCGTGGATGAAGACACGGATGAGCCGGACGCAGGCAGCACTGGCATGAAGCCGGACTACGGCGAGCGGAACTCTGACAGGCAGCGAAGGACGGGCGGCCCAGGTGATGATGTAAAAGTCGCGGGCCCGGACGTCCAGCAGGAGACGGGTGGCTGAACCACCCCGGACCATCAGCAGTGCTGCGGATGGCTGAAGCTGGGTCCCCGAGGACCCTCCAGCGGAGACGGGGCTGGGGGGCTCCTCGGACCCTCCAGCGAGACGGGCGTGAGGCTGGACGGGCTCCTCGCCCTCCAGCTGACGTGGCTGAGGCCGGACGAGGGCTCGCTGGCTGGCGGTCCCTCCAGCTGACGACACTGAGGCGGACGGGTCCGACTCGGCCCTGACGCAAGGGCTCCCAGCGACGAAACATGAGGCCGGCTGGGTTCACCCGAACCCCCAGCAGACGAAACTGAGGCCTGGCTGGGTTCTCCCGAACCCCCAGCTGACGAAATTTGAGCTGGACGGGCTCCTCGGGCCCTCCAGCGGAGTAGATGCAGGGCCAGAGGCAATAGGGACCCCTGGCTGAGGGTGAGATGAGGGCTGATTAGCAGAGACAACGCTAAGATTCCTCACTACTGAGCTACTGACTGGGATGGACGTAACAAAGCTGAAAGATCCTGATTGGGTAGCGACTGAGCATGGTAGCGGGGTGAACTGAGACATGGTGACTGAACTGTGAGGTGAAGTGGTGGTGGAGTGGTGACTGGGCTACAGGAGGCTGCTGATCCAGGTGAACTGGCTGAAGGGCTGCTGATCAGGGACACTGGAAAACTGAGCTGAAGGTGGCTGCTGACAGGGACACTGGAAACTGAGCTGAAGGTGGCTGCTGATCAGGGGACACTGGAAACTGAGCTGAAGGTGGCTGCTGATCAGGACTGGAAACTGAGCTGGGAACTGCCA
>NW_024584125.1:22205-23656 GCF_018398535.1 Haplochromis burtoni
GCACGGTCGGCCCCCAGAACTGTTTGCCCGTCGCCACCATTGCCGTGTGCACGGTCGGCCTCCAGAACTGTTCGCCCGTCGCCACCGTTGCCGTGTGCACGGTTGGCCCCCTGAACTTTTCGTGGACTCTTGTTGAGCTCTGGTTTCGTATTGTTTCTTGATGTGCTTTCCTGCGTTTTTGGTCTCTAGTGCTCCTTGTTTTTTGTTTGGTCTCTGTTTTTTTTTTTTTGTTTGTTTGTCTGCTCTACCAAAGCATTTGTGGTCACACTGCTACTTTTTAATTATACTTTTATTTTCCCTCAACCTTTGATTGGGTTGGCATGACATCATCTGGGTGAGCCACAGCTGTTGCTGCCCTGGATTCATACAGTTTTAATTTCATTTTTAGTTTTTATTGTAAGTATTAGAATATTGGGTTGATTTTCTATGCAGATTTAAACATCTGGCATCAAAGTAGAGAAAGTGAAACTTTATATTTATTTATTTTATTTTTATTTACCGCATTTTCTATACTATAAGGAGCAGTTAAAGTCCTTTAATTTCTCAAAAATCATCATTTAATCCGGTGTGTCTTATATATGAATTCTGGTTGTGTTTACTGACCTTGAACCAATTTTATGTGGTACATGGCCCTCAAAAATCTGTCAAAAAATGTTTAAGTACGACTTTGGTAAGGTACAAAGCCGCACTGCTTGATGGATTGTTGTAGCGTTACGGCTACTGTAGTCAGGAGCGTCGCAGAGTAATCTGGGTCCTAAACTCCGTCTCTTCAGGTCCGAAAGTCAAACAAACACTGCGGCATCACTGAGAATTAAAACTGTCTAAATTTTTTCATCTTTAATAAAATGATCAGTGTTGCTGCTTTACCAGGTGTAACAAATAAGTTTAACATCCAGGCATCCAGTTTTATACTGTATAATGTCCATTAAGCTAACAGCAGGAGAGGTAGAGTATCACTTCCTGTTCCTGTTCCAACACACAGTAGCTTATCTGCAGAGCAGTTTAACTAAAAACTTTTAGATAAGTCTGTGAAGGTTCTCAGTCATCCAGGTCATCGTAGTCAAAGGAGTTTGCAAATAAAAGTGTCTGGACTTCTTTAAGTTGCTTGAAGACATTTCCCCTCTCATCCGAGAAGCTTCTTCAGTTCTAAGGGTCAATGGTGAAGAGTCCCAGATTTAGAGAGTCCCAGTCCCTCCTGCACTTTCCTGCTCATTGTGTCAGATGTTTAGTTACTCCTCAGCCTCCTTTAGCAGTAATGATACCTGTAACAAATGTAGCATATTTGCAGCTCTGGAAGCCAGGATTACAGAAATGGAGACTCGGCTTCGCACCCTTCATTCACCCGTAGCTAGCCAGGTCACTGTAGCTGGTGCAGCCGAAGATAGCGTAGGCCTCCCTAGCTGTTCCCAAGCAGCAGGGGAAAGAGGGCTCTGGTGATGGTGAGGAGGAAG
>NW_024584126.1:0-23648 GCF_018398535.1 Haplochromis burtoni
TTAGCTGTATAATACCAGTAGGCCAGCTCTAATAGTAATTTGGTATGGCTTTGCGGGCCAAATGTAATTAAGCTATGGGCCAAATTTGGCCCGCGGGCCAGAGTTTGACACCTATGTTCTATAAGAAGAGGAACAAGTGACTTTAGTAGACTGCTTCTGGGTGCAGTTTTCTCTGTGGTGGGGTTGGGTGGACTGTCCCGGGCTCTGTGGGGCTGGGGGGCGCTGCTGCGCTGGGCCCCGGTCTGGATGGGCCTGGGCCCCCTTTCCCTGGCGGGTCGCGGAGTATGGGAGTGCCTACTGGGGTCAGCGGGGGAGCTGGCCCCAGGGAGGGGTCACCTGCCCCTCCCTTCCTTCCCTCCCCATCTCCAGCTGCCTCCCTCTTCCCGCTCCACCACAACCACCCACACATGCAGGGCCTTGGAGTAGGGGTATGTCACCAGGGTGCAGAGGAGGCTACCCCCCCCTCTGTCCCCTTCTGGCTGCCTCTGCCTCAATTTTATCCCACAACTTAGACATTCACATTACTCACACTCTCATTACACATACATATAGGATCTTGGGGGTGGGCACGATACACGGAGTCCAAAGTTACCATCAGGGTGTACACCCACCCCTGGCGTCGTTGCCCACCTCTCAATTTTAAATACACGTAGACATTGAGGGCTAGCAGGAGGGACTATGCGCTTACCTGCTGCTCTCTGGCAGGTAGCTCCATGCCCTCCTGGGTTTTAAATGCACCTTAGAACACACATGCATCAACACTACAATGAGCGGGTGGAGGGAGGTTTGGAGTCTTCTCTCACCCCCATTCTCTGCGGCCTGCTGGAGCGGGGGGGCTAGGAGGAGGAGTTGGCCGTCCGACTGCGGTCTGGAGTGTGGGGCCTCCCTGCTGCTGCGGAGTCGGGGCGGTCTGCCTCTCCCCACCGCAGGGAAAAGGGTAACACCACCTGGGTCTGGGTGCAGTTCCCCCCTCCAGGGGCAAGGGTACCTAGACCCG
Organism: Haplochromis burtoni; assembly: GCF_018398535.1. Lineage (NCBI taxonomy): Eukaryota > Metazoa > Chordata > Actinopteri > Cichliformes > Cichlidae > Haplochromis > Haplochromis burtoni. The sequence goes on from NW_024584126.1 coordinate 998, forward strand.
GTTTGTAGAGTACGCTTGGGGAGTGTGATCGTGTGTACAGCGTCTCTTTATGTCTGTCTCCACGTTGGTTGAGTGTGGAGTAAGTGCATATGAGAGCATGAGGGTGGGAATGGATGTTTGTATCTGTGTGTGCCTGTATGTCTGTGTCTATATGTCAGGTTGGGTATCAGACGCCACCTCTCTGGGGACATCTCAGGCCCTCCAAGGTTTGGAGGCCTATCTCCACCCACCACCACTTCCCCTGCCAGTGGCGGACTCCCTCAGGTGTCGGTGCGTTGGTGGTTCTTTGTGTCTGGGGGTGGGCGTCCGGGTACACACCGGCTCACTCCTTGGCGGCCGCTTATTGGGGCTCGCTCGGGCCACTTCGGAGGTGGGGTGCCCCCGGCCTCTCGGCCTGGGGCTCGGTCACTCAGGCACAGCTGGCTGCCGGCGGAGCTCACGGGCGCGTCACTGCAACTCCCCCTGGCTTCTGCTCCGCGGCTGCTGAATGAGCCCTCATCTGGGACTCTCCTCAGCTCTTACTGGGACAGTGGCGCAGCTGCCCCTCTGTGGGTCTTCCTTGGTCTCTTGTGTTCTGGGGGCCTCTGGATGTCTGGAGTTTTGATCTCCTCCATACCCGCTTCATACCCTGGAGGACGGGGCTGTGGCCCCCCCACACTCCCTAGCAGATCATTACATGGAGAAACCTTTGGAATGCAAGCATGCTGATCCACACAGGTATGCACACAGGTGTACACATGGGTATTCACAGACGCGGACTACAGCTTTCTTGGCTGCTGCCTCAAAGCACACTTGTGCTGTCTATCTTGCGTGCTGCACAATATTGTTTATTATTTAGTAACTATTGATATCTACTGCTAGCTAGTTTATTGTGATGGTGCTTTTTTTTCTTTATTATGTTGCTCTTTGTTGTTTGCTTTCTCTTCTGTTTTTTTTCTCCATACAGGTGACCCAGGAGTTTTGTTTTTTTTGTTTGTTTGTTTTTTTTCTCTCTTCCCCCCTTCTCACCGTCTCTTCTCCCCTTTGGTTTTCTTTCATTCTTTCTCCCTGTCCTATCCCCAGTCATGTCTGTCCCGTTTGTAGCAACTGAAAATAAAATAAATTCATAATTATAATAAAGGTCAATCAAATGGACCAATATGGCAAGGCCATGATGATCCACTTGGTAAAATAAATCCGCTTGGCATCTTTCTTGGCCTTAAGACAACAATTCTGATGGCTAAAGATCCAAACGGGACAAAAACAAAAAAAGAAAAAAGAAGCTGAGATTGCAGATAATCTTCATTTTCTTCTAATCTCACATTCACATGAATTGGCTGCTTCTGCATCACAGATTTAAAGGTTTCATCATGATGATTTTTTACTGAAGTTCAGTTGCTCACAAACATTTTCCCTCAATCTGACATTTAAATAGTGAAATAAAACAAGTCTTCGCCTCAATCGTTTTGTACATGTTCACTATCAAGGGTCATCCAGGAGTTTTTTTAACGGGGTAATGCAGTGAAAAAAAGCGATATGAATGGCCCACAGGACATTAGAATATTAATAATATTTATATGTAGATATGTATAATAATATAAATGGTTTGTTTTTCTGTTTTATTTGCAGCTGTGTGCCCTCATGCATGTGTATTACAGGAAAAGTGACTGCACAAGAGTTTAAACATTATGTTTAGACTCTTAAGTAAAATTTATACTCCAACTTTAGCAGTTCAAAGGTTTTAGCGTCAGTATATCAACAAGTTAAAATACTTGTGTTCACCATTTTATTGTTGCAGATATTTATGATGCCCACAGTACAGAAACGCCAAAACGTTACACACAAAGTGGCAAACTGACAGGCACCATCTGTTTTTTCCAGACTGAAGTAAGAACACACATTATCAGCAAAATACCAACAGTACCGTGCAAAGGTCTTGACTCACCCCACATTTGTTCTGCGTTGCTTGAAACAGTGGAAATAGGTGCAGTGATATACTGAAACATATACTGTTTATGCATTTATATTTACAGGAATAGTTCTTCAGGCTTCTTGAACGACTTTCAAAGCTCTTCTTTGGGTGTTGGCTACATTTTTCTTCCCCTTTTCCAGTTATTCTTGTCACGGTTGAGGGTCATTTTGACCCAGCATTTTAAGTCTCTTGTGTTTTGGTTTATTTTTTGAATGATGGACTGTTTTCTGTTTCTCCGGTGTTTGTTTGAATTTTATGATTTAATATATGTTTCAGTTATTCTGGTATTTTTCTGTATTATGACTAATGTTCTGGTTGTATTTTGTTATTATTGCAGGTTTAGTTCAGTTTCTAGTCTGTCTTACCCTGTCGAGTCCATGTCTTAGTAAAGTGTGTCTTGTTTCCTGTTTTACTTTGAAGGTTCATCTTCATGTCTGGGGTCCGTTCTTCGTACCTCGCTAAGTAAGTTAGCTGGATTTGATTGTTGACGATTTCGCGTGATCTTGGATCGTTCGGTTCTCCGAAGCTCATCCGGGACTTGCTGTCATAGCAACAGAGCCGTAAGCGTAAACCTGCTCGGGAGCAGGTTTACTTTATGTAAACAGGATTAGATCGCGGCCACGCAGGTATGTCCGCTTCATTTATACGAAAGCAACAGCGATATTCCACTGTTTCACCATAAATAAATAACATCAATGTAACTAAAGATAATGCAGCACTTGATCCTTTTATTGATGTCACACAGATACATACAGGTCATTTCCTAAAAAAGGGAAATGTACTATTAACATTCTATTACATGTATGTGATTATTACAGATGTAATTCATATTTCAGAGTAGTAATTGTAAATTACTTCGTGTAATCAAGATGAGAGACCACGGCTATAAAAGCGAAGGTGGATTTGGGAAGCCTGTCACAGCCATGTCCTGTCCGTATACGCGAGCCACCCATTGCGGAAGGTGCAAGATTGATAAGGAGAGTCCTCAGAATTCAGCGTATATTGCGGGATAGACAGGATCCTTTAGCTCAGCGCGACAGTGTGCTCATAGAGAGATATCGATATTCCCGTGAGGGTATTATTTACTTAACCAACTTGTTGACGAGGGGGTGCAGGACCACCACCTGTCTTTTTTTGCTCTGCCCTTTTCTTGGTTGCTGTTATAAACAAACAGATTATTTCAGGGTCTCTTTCCAAGAGACGAAAAGCAATATAAGTGATAAATATTACCATTCTGTAGAATATTCTTATATTTCACTTTTACTTGTTCCCATGTTCTAGTGGGTCCTGTTGTGGCTCTAATGTGAAAGAGGATATAATATAATATAATATAATATAATATAATATAATATAATATAATATAATATAATATAATATAATATAATATAATAAATTTACCCTACCGCCTACTGGTGTTGGCCAGAGGGGCCGATGGCGCGATATGGCAGCCTGGCTTCTGTCAGTCTGCCCCAGGGCAGCTGTGGCTACAACCGTAGCTGCTTCCACCAGTGTGTGAATGTGAGAGTGAATGAATAGTGGCATTGTAAAGCGCTTTGGGTGCCTTGAAAAGCGCTATATAAATCCAATCCATTATTATTATTATTATTACTTACGAGTTTAATTTGTCAGCAACTTTCTGCCAGCCCTCTCTCCTTGCTTTTGCAGCCTTTGCAGTGTTCCCTTGCGTTTTAATTAAACTCTGAAACTCCTGAAATCCCTCAATCAAGAGTTCTTGCTCTGCTGCCGAAAAATACTGAGCGCGCTCCTTCGACATTTTCGCCGACCAATCAAAGGGTTGCCGATCAATGTTTCTACTATCGATGCGTAGCCCCTGTTAAGCCACCCAGTGATCTCACATTACTTCATCCAGCTCAACAACAGGTGTGTTCGGAGAACCGGAATAGCGAGCTCAAAGTTAGCGCGATGATTTGATCTTGGATGTAGTAAGCGAGGTACGAAGAACGGACCCCAGATGTCTGTGTTTCTAGCTTTGCTCCTCCTGTCTCGTTAGGTCTCATTCCTCCCAGCTGTGTTCCCCTTCTGTGTCTCATTCCCTCATTATCCCTCTGTGTATTTAAGTCTGCGTGTCTACCCCTGTATTTCTGCTCTGTGTTTCTCCATGTTCCAAGGTTTCATGGCTCAGGTTTTCATGTTTCAAGTTTCTTGTTGCAGGTTTTTGTTCTTTTCATTGTTATTTTGTAGCTGTTCCCAGTTTAGGTTTTTGTTAGTATAGTTCCCTGCAATGCTCCTCTTTGGTTTTTATGTTGCCTTTCATTGTTAATAAATTTGATCACATCTACACTATTGTCCGTGCCTGCGTTTGGGTCCAAATTCTCCTCCTCCAGACAATTTGCCACGCAGATTGTGACAATCCTATCCTATACATATATTTTTTAAGGGGATAGTGCTCCAAGAAACTCAAGCTGATGGAAAAGAGCTCAGTTGGCTTAAATGAATTTTGTTAAATTATTCATTTATCAGGCATTTAGAGTGACATGAACATCTTTGAGAAATAAAGATCGGAGTTAATCGAGCTCACACATTTATTTCATCCAGTTTTCTTCAGCAGGTCTCCTGTTTGTTTAGTTTTTTTTTTTTCTCAGTTCATAGTTTGCGTGTGTGTAATGTCCCCGATAGTTTCAGTTTACCTTCTCTGCCATATACAGCAAGTGCTGCCAAAGCAAACTCTGACATATGGACATGTAGGCAAGGCAGAAAAAATGCTTACCAATGTATCAAATAACAGTGAATATGGATAGCATAAAAAAGTGTGGTTCGGTTGAAGTGCTTTATGAGTGCTTTAAGTGAAATAAAAACGGTGTGAGCGTGTGTAGGCGTCGTTGTTTTTACAAACCTGATCAGTCACTCATTTGCACAGAACAGTCAGCCAAACATCAAGTGCAGCTGACTTCACCCTCACATGAACAGTGGTTCATCCACATTCTTTCGTCCTTCATCACAGTGTTTTTTGTTTTTGTGAAAGATGAGAAGATAAAACAGATGAACAGAAACAGCTATGTCATCAGTAGAAGTGTAATAATAAGATAACTCTCTCTAAACTCTCTACATTAAAGGGAAGAACGTCATTAGCCCTGAATAGAAGAAAACAGAGGAGGATCCAGTGGTGGGGGAGGAGGTCTCCAAAAATGTAAAATACAGTAATTGAAATTAAAAAAAAAAAAAAAAAACATCTTGAAGACCTGGGTCTGTTCTGTAAACGCTGAGTTTGATAGTAACACATGAACCGATTCCCCACATGATCCCGAATCAGTTAATCTTGCAGCAGATTCTTTGAGGAGGAGGACTAACACCTGCAGTTCAAGATAATTCAGGAACCAGTGGTCCTATAGTCTCTGAAGCTTGTTAGAGTATGTATTATTTGTCACTGCTGTCAGTGCAACATTTGTAGAATAATTATAAAAATCAAAACTTCCACTAAAGTTCAGAACTTAAGCACATAACCAGAATTAAATACCACTTCTGCTCAGTGCTGTGTTCCCAGCTGTGCAATGTAACTTCATTATTTAATAGGAGATAATCTCATAATGCCGCAGCACAAAATGGTGATATTTAAAAAAAATTAAAAATACTCTGCTTCATTACAGTTGTAGATAAAACAAAGAAAACAGTCTGCTTTGATGATGACATTTTCAACTTTCCCACAGCATATCAACCCTGTTTTACCCATATCTGTAAATCTTGTTATAGAGGTAACTTTTATATTTACTGAGATCAGCAGCAGATGGTGAAATATGAGAATCAATAAATATGTAAAAATGACTTCTCTGTCATGGGTTTTACAGCATCTTGAATCACAGGTATTGTTAATGATGGTTAGGTCATTCACTGCATCATTCAGTGAAGGATATTGAAGATGAGAACCCCACGGGGTGTTGTCTCTATTGTCAGTTTGTCATTTTAATGTTGTTTCGGTCTAGAGTGTCATGATACAGAACTAGAATCAGAGGGTTTGGATTGTTACACATTATCTCATCTCTACAGGGAACAAAATTGAAGGTGCTACAGAACATGGTCAAAAATTGTATCATTTACATTATTAATTGCACTTCTTCTCCTGCACTGTGAGAATTATTAGGGTTTATTGCCTTGCTCAAGAGCATAGAGCAAAGATTTTAAAAACTACCTAATGAAACAAGAAGGGATTGAGATGTCCAGGTTTCTAACCTGTGAGGAAGATACAATTGATTGTAAAATAAGATCAACTCAAATAAATCAAGTCAAGCAAGATTTTTTGCTTTTGTCTGTAACTTGCTCCATGCTTTTGCAGATGCATGTTTTGACCTGTGCAGCTGACACAGTTGGAAACTCACCGACTTACAAACAACTCAGGCATTTACACGTCTTAGTCCTGGCATCAAAACACAAACACACACAAACTCAGATCAGCATTACAGAACACAGAATCACTGTCTCAGAGTTTCCAAATTAAGGGTCATGTTGTGATATTGGAGTGTTAAAGTAACTTCACTGAAAAGTGAGAAATTAGTGCAAATATAAAGAGCAATACATTTATTTATTTCACAAGCAACGCTTACAGAGTGTGTCAGAGTGCATAGGCTCAGTATTTCTGTTGAATCTGTTATGCATGTCAGTGGAATGTTATTGGTGATTGAAATCAGCTTTATTTCATATCTGGTTCCACTAGTGTCGGTTTAACCAATGACTAATTAAAAATTACAGTGGTATGATGAAGCTGTGCAATCAAAGAAAAGAACCTTTAAATAAATATTGGGTTTTTGAACTGCATATAGTGTAAACCAACATATTTACAGAAATCTGCCAATACAAACTAAGGCAGCAGAATTTTATACACAATTTTAAAGATAAAATACATTTTATGAAAGTTCGATGTTATTTGTCCTCGCAGAAGAGGCCAGAGCCACAATATATCATTCACAATGTGCCTATATGTTGTCAATACAAACAAAGGCAGTAAAAAACAACAACAACAAAAAACCCTCTCTAGCTCTCTATGTCATTATTATGACTTTTGAAGCCCCCTAAAGTAGTTGGGTATTCCTGTGGGTTGACAATAAAGATGACACTTGTGAGAATATTTTAAGTTATAAGGTTTTTTGCCACTTTTCATGCTTTTTAAACTATTGTGTTTACAGACGCAATAAGACACACAAAGCTTATTTAAAATAAAAAATCCTTGGTAGAATTTCTTCAAAAGTGAAAGTGCACTTCATGTTTAAGGTAGTAAATCATATTTTTAGTATAATTTAATTATATCTGAGACATGCCAAAGACTTCAGTTTTCCCATAAGAGGTAACTCACTTAGCTGCATTTGTTAATCAGAAGCACACAATGTAAAAAATGTAAACGGAAGTGAAGGCAGGAAATAGTCTTAAATTGAAAGCTTTACAAGTAGGTTGTTTTTTTATGAACTTTAAAGCCCAACTTTAAACACCACTGCATAAAAACTTAATTCTATAAGTTGTTTAGAAACTACTACTGCTGCTGTTTTCTCTATGCAGTCTCTGTATCCAGAGATTCTTCCATGTTCTCAGGTTGAGAGGTGTTTGTATTGTTTTATTTCCCCTGCTGCTTTCAGCCACAAAATAGACAATGCATATTTAGAAACCCCAACAGCAGCTTCTTCATGCTATACGATTGAACTGGTGCTGACAGTTGATAAATCTGGCTTCAGATTTAACAATGACAGCTCTGACCATTCATTTTGTTTTTTTGGCTTTATTCCATGTAATATGGTTAAAGTGACAATTAAAGTTTTTCTGATTAAGCCAAATATCAATATTTTATCTCCGCACATGGAAAAAAAAAGTGATATGGTGTTACTCCATAGTGCTTGAGCAGCACTAAACCCATACTATCTATGTCCAAAATTCTTTTGACAATTTGAATTTTATTGGTACCACTAATCTTTTTGACTTCCTGAAACACTGTAAATGTTTGGTGTATAATCTACAGCCAACTCTGGAGACATTATAAAGACTGTACAGTGAAAACATTTCACTTTGATTTAGATAAAATGTTTGGGTTTTTTCTTTACATCTAGTTTCACTTTTTGTTTAGTTTTAGTTGCCTATAATAGCCTTTGTGCTCATTGTATGTTTTATATTTAAATTCACAACATGACACTGTGACAAAATAGCATTTTCTTAATGACAAACACAGCAGTGAAGTGCAGAAAGTTTTTTCATCTTAAATAAATATCTAAACAATAAATGGATGAAAAGGAGACGCTTTCTGTTCCAGTCGTGCACCTCAATTCTCCAACGGAGCCTTCTAGCCTAACTTGTTCTGGAGCATGTTGGGTTAGATGTGATCTGTCCCTAAGTTTGGGAGCCAGGAAAAGAACAGTTAAGGAAGTACAGCTGAGTGTCTGACTGACTATCGTATGATTTGACTTATGGATGTGTAACTGGACCTTGGAGTTCATCAGCACATCAGAAGCCCATCTTCAACCCGGCAAAACAGACTTTTCACACATGAGCTCCTTTTTTCTGTTCTTCTGAGACCTCCTCTCTGCAACATAGAATCAATAATTTAAAATTTTAAAAAAGGAATTGATATTTTATTGTTTATATTTTACAATAATAGATGGACTGAGAGAGAATTCTTGTTGCCATTTAGACGATAATTTTAACTTCACTGAAAAGGTTTTTGAATGAGCTATTCAGTTTGGTTGAGAAAACAGCCATTATCACGCAAAGCTTCATGTTTGTGGCAGGAAACTATATTTTTTTTGCATCATTTTAGTGAATTTGATACACCTGAAAGACTTTGTAGTGTATTTAAATTCTATATTCCATTGAGTTGTATTTATCAGTCACTTTTTTAAATTTAGAGGTTGGTTCCCTTGATTTAATAATAATTACAATATATATTAAGTTTTACTTACAAAGAAGATCTACTAGATGACACCTGGAACTAAAAGAAAAAAATCAACAGGAAGTGTCAGTACAGTGTGGGCAAGAATTTGATCAATTACACGGAAATTAAAAGTCTCAAATTTTTATTGTAGTTTTATTTTGTAGGAAAGAAAAAGAATATCAAACAAAAATCCAGAAAAAGAAAAACATTACCTAAGAGTTATAAATTGATTTGCATGTCATTGAGTGGCACAAGTGATTGATTTCTTACACCCCAGGCAGAATTCTCTCAGAGGACATTAGGGCAAGATTGTAGACCTGCACAAGGCTGGAATGAGTTATATAACCATCAGCAAGAAGCTTGATGGGAAGGTGAGGTGTTGGTCTGATTATTCAGAAAATAAAAAAAATATAAAATATAAAACCATCATCCGTTGTCCTTGATCTGGAACTCCATGCAAGATCTTGCTTTATGGGTTAAGGCTGATCATCCCAAAACTATACAGGAGGAGTTGTATAATGACCTGAAGGCAATTAGGACTGCAGTCAACAAGGACACACCTGGTAATGCACAACACCATAATGAACCGGAATCTTGCAGCACCTGCAAGGTTCTGCTGTTATAGAGGTGTAATGATGGTGGTTTAGTTGAAGAAGGAGACAATGAAAAAGATAGTTGTCAGTTGGTTTGAGATATTTGTTGACACATGGGTCTTATCTCCTCCGTACTTCAGAGTCAGACAAATCAGACAACCTGTCCACATTTACATTTATACCTGCTGCTGCTCCACATGTGATACCACATATGGTCATGTTTACGATAGTCTCCTCTTGCTGGGGGTCTCCTTATCTCAGCCTCCTCCCAGTTCCAGCTGTGTTTCCACCTGTTCCTCGTTCCCTCTTGTTCCTGCTTGTGTATTTATTGTGCGTGTCTTCCAGTGCTCGTCATTGCACTATAACAATAGTCACCCTCATATATCACTGTGTATTCCATCCGTCAACCTGCCTAGTTTATTTGTATCATCTGTTCGGTTAGTATTCTCCTGGTCAGCCATTTTTGAGTTTATATTTTGTGTGCTGGAGTCTGCATATTGGGTCCATTTCCTGCCTGCCTGCACAGCCTTGTGACATCCTAATCTTGAACTGTGCACATTAGGTTCTTGTTGTAATTACAGAAAATTTACACCATTTGTTGGCCCTGTACATGTGCCAAAAGATGGAAATTTTTATATGTGATGTGTGTGTTTTGTGTCTATGCTGTGTGTGAGGGGTCTGTCTCTATACGAGGTTTTTTGTGTACATAGGTGTGCGTTTATGGTGACAGGAAACTCATTCAAACAAGAGGGCACATGTGATGATTCAGAGAAACCTTTGAAGAAAATGCTGTGATCAGATGAAATCAAAATCAGACTCTTTGGCATCACTCCACCTTCCATTTTTGGAGAAAGAGAAATGCTGAGTATAACTCAAAGAACACACCATCCCCAACAAATTTCGGGTTGCGTTTCTACTATATATACAGGACATCACTGCACTGAGTGCCAATGGACATGGTTGTGTACCATAAAATCTTGGACAAGAACCTCTTTCCCTCACTCAGAACACTGAATATGGGTCATGAGTGCATCTTCCAGCATAGCAATAACACAAAACATAACACCAAGGTAACAAATGAGTGAGTAAAGAATATGCACATTATGGTCATGGAGTGGCATAACCAGTCTGCAGAACTGAATCTGTGGAGGGAGCTGAAGCTGAAGAAGCAGCCAAGAAACCAGAAGGATTTAGAGAGTTTCTGTAAAGTGGAGTGGGCTGAGATGTGTGTAAACCTGGTGTTGACAACTCAGGTTTCTCCACCAATTACTATTTTGTATTTTGCTGAATCAAGTTATAAATTTAATGTAATGTGTTTTTTTCTGGATTTTTGGTTGATACACTGTCTTGATCCATTTAAAAAAACTAAAACTATTCAGCAGGCATTAGTCATTGTTTTTTGCCAAATTAAAAGTCAGAGTATAAAAGAAAAGTAGTTTAATTACAAGACCTGTTGTCTTGTACTTGTAAAATAAAAAAGAAGTGCAAATCATTTTGAAATTCCAAACAAGTTCAGTTTTGATGTCTAGAGCATCAGGTCAGCTTATTTGAATAACTCACCTCTCCTCCTTCTATAAACAACAACTCCAACAGCACAGAGGATGAGAAGAGCAAGAACAAGTAGAACAGGAACAACCACGGCAACAATGATGTGCTTCTCTGTTCAGTAAAAAACAAGTAAAATGGAGCAGGTTAACAGAAATTCCTTCATTCTGTAGTGCTAATCTAGTTACTCTATAAAACCCATGGCAGTGTAGGATGTAGATCCAGTAGCATATTTATATAATATCTATTTGAGGCTTTAGTTATGTGGTTGTACAGGTGACACTAATATTACACATTTTAACAATAAAATATTCAGAATAAAATATTTGTATTCAATAACAGTTCCCCAGCTGTAAGGCCAAGAATAATGTGTTAATAGACCTCTCTGCATTGAATCATACCTCTTATTAACCTCTGTCTCTCTTCCACAGCATGTCTTTATCCTGTCTTCCTTCTCTCACCCCAACCAGTCGCAGCAGATGGCCCCGCCCCTCCCTGAGCCTGGTTCTGCCGGAGGTTTCTTCCTGTTAAAAGGGAGTTTTTCCTTCCCACTGTTGCAAAAGTGCTTACTCATAGGGTCATATGATTGTTGGGTTTTTCTCTGTATGGATCATTGTAGGGTCTACCTTACAATATAAACAGTGAGGTGACTGTTGTTTTGATTTTGTGCTGTATAAATACAATTGAATTGAGCTGAATTTAAAATAGTTGTGTGTAAATAGTTAATTTAATTTTAAATTTAAAACAGAGACTTTTATGTGTTTTTTGAACAATATTTTTGGAATCAAACACATAAAGTAGCAGCTATTCTTCTTTGGGTCAGAACAAAAAACAGAGCAAAAAATCCAAACATCACATTATAGACAGTACAGAGAATCAAAAAACAAAGTTAATCAGCTGTTTTTATCTCACCATTTTTTTCCTCCCAGTTTGTTCTGATTACTGTTTTATCCAGTTTGGTGACAATGTGTTCATCACCACCAGAGAGCTGAAACACACACTCGTATCTGCTCCAGTCTTCAGGTGATGAAACATTCAGATCAACACTCATCTGGAAGGTTTCATCATTGTTGGAGAGGATCTCTCCAGGATCCACACCTTCATGAACCTTCTGTCCATCTTTCCTCCAGAACATCACGGCTCTGTCAGGGTAGAAACCTGTAGCGTGGCAGCTGACTGGAGAGGAGGGAGTCTTCTGGAGGAGAGACACTGAAGGATGTTCTTCAGAAAGGGTGGTGGGAATTGAAAACAGATTAAAAGCAGGTGAGGAATAAGCCTGATAAGCCTGAGAGCCTTCATAAGGAGATATCAAGAAAACTGTTTCATGACTTTAACAATAAATAAATTAGTCTACTTTGCAAGTAAAGTTCTTTTAATTCCTAAAATGTATCACCTTCAGCACATAGAGAGACCTGGCACACAGCTAGAATATGAAAATCAAGTTGTAAGAAGGACATTTAGGTTTTTTAAAGGCATTAGATAAAAAGGCAGCCTAAATACTATGTCATATTCTTTTTTAAAGGTCACTGTATTATTCAGAAATAAAATACAGCATAACATACAAACTCTTCTACATCCATGAAAAATGCATCAGGTCATGTGAATCTACCTCTTCTTTGCAGGCTGCTTTTCCCAGCGTCCAAGTACTTCTTCAGCCACTGAGGACAAATCCCAGTGAGCGAACTTTTATAATAATTATTTTTAGCTACATCAGCGTTCCATTTCTGTTGGATACTTTCAGCCTCTGGTTTCTGTGCGATCCATTTCAGAGTTTTTAGATCAAATTTAAGAAAGTCTTCTCCATTATGACCATACTGTAACACACCAGCCACTTCTCCAGTATTTTCATCCAATTCACAGCCATCTATCCTCTGTAAAATGTGGAAACCTGAGGAGAGACAAATAGCGATTTCAATGAACAGTACTGTGCAAAAGTCTTGATGGATACTGGTTTCAGTCAAGAAGAAAAAAAAATGTAAATCTTTAATGATTTAAAAATATTTTTACATGATTCATTTTTTCTATAACTTTATATTTATAACCATCAAAGATAAAGTATAAAAAAATACTGTACCTTCACTTCCCCCCTTTAAACTAGAAATCAGCTGTCTGAACTTGTTTGGTTCATCTTCAAAACATTTAATATTATAGTAGCCCTTCTGCTGTGGGTCATTTTCTAATATTTCCTCTGCCCAGTCGTGTTGTATTTTGAATGTTTTCTGACTGCTGTCACAGTAACCTGTCTGAATGTCATCAACTAACAACACACCCACAAAATCTGGAATGATTGGAATGCCATAGGATCCGGTGACCAAATTCTTCAGTGAGTGTTTCACTGTGAAACAAAAAAATGTTTATACTTTTAATAATTACAACAATTAAACATGAAAACAATTTCAGAAATGTGATGCATTCAGTTTGATTGTGTTAAAATATTCATAATTTGCAGTAACAAATGACATGATATGAATCTGTAGCAGGAGTCTGTAACTTTTTAATATTAACTTGATAAAGTTGTGTGATCCTGCCGATCTGCTTTGCATTTGTTTGAAACCAGCTGAAAGTGATTATGAATGACCAAAATCGATTCAAAATAAATGTGTATAAACAAATAATAGTAATATCAATATTCTTTATGAAACCTTTTTAATAGTGTATATGTGAGATGAAACTTAAAATACTTTTTTAACACTAACATAAAGTTTGGGTCAAATAGCTCAGCATGGTGGTACAGTGGTCAGTGTGGTCACCTCACAGCAGAAAGGTTACCAGCTAAAATCCCAGCAAAGAGCCTTTCTGTGTGGAGTTTGCATGTGTCCGCTTGGGCCTGCTTGGGTTTCCTGTGGATACGCCAGCTAACCAAACCTAACTTTACTTGTAGTCCAAAGAAATGCATATTAGATCAACTGGTGATTTTAAACTGTCCATGAATGTGACACAGACAAAATACTGCATAAATGTATAGCTAAAATATGAATTCTTGTTAAAAGTTCTTTGAGTGCTCAATAAGACTAGAACAACATTATATAAATGTGAGATGTTTACCCCTCGAATGTAGCAAAATAAAGACAGAATAAACTAACTGAGAGCTGTGTGAGATTAAAACAGAGAGGGTTTGAGAAAGTTATAAGAAAACAATCTTGCGTTATTAAAGATTATTGTGTCCTGTCTTAGATAATTATGCCATGATAGTGTCTTAGATGAAAGTTAAAATGCTTTTTAGTGTGAAAATAGATGTGATTCTCTCAAAACAAGTATTGTAAATCCTAGAAAATGCATTTCCTCTCTCTACACCTTGAAACATTAACTAAAACAAAATTGTTGCTTTAGGTCAAATGAGACTGCTGTTAGAGCATAAAGATTTAAAGGTTTTTCTTACCTGCAAATAAACCGTGGCAAAAGAAAATCAACAAAAATAACTTCATGATTTCTCAATGTTGTCCGAAACACTGACTCTGTTCATCTGGATGCAGTGTTTTCTTAGTGTTATATTTATCAAATTTATCTAACATTAAGAGACTTTTAAAGGTTCTGTGTCAATAGCTGAAGTGATTATGACAGTATCTCTTCCTGCTTTCTTTATTTCCTTACCTTCAAAACAGGCTTTTCCTGCGTGTCCTGCTTGCTGTTGGCCAATGCTAAACAGCAGTGAATGAATGAATGAATCCTTTTTTTGTCACATGCAAATTTATTCTAACACGCCACATGTTACACATGTAAATTTACACTAACACACTGCGTGTTACCCATACACCTGTGGTGAATTTGGACCCCTTCCAACCATACATACATAGCACAAACAAGACAACATCAGGGACAAGAGGAGAAAAAAGGAGCTCTACTCAGACTGAGCTCCTAATGGGAGAGCAGTTTGAGGACATTAAAAAAAAAACAACAACAAAAAAACCCCCACCTCAGCACATAAAGCACGTCGATCTTCACATCTTACACCTTGTACGGGACGTGACATGCAATGGGGTGGGGGGGGATAGGCAAGTCCCACACAGACCCATCAGGTGCATCGGGTGGAAATAAGCATTAAAGGCATTTGGAAGGGTGGAGGAAGGTGAGTGCACTCACCTTCCTCCACCCTTCCAAATATGTATATCTGTGTCAGTGTACATGCGTGTGTGGCTGTTTGTGTGTGTGTGTCTTGTGTGCATCTTGAGAGAGATCGTCTTTTCACCCAAGTTCAAGTCAACAGTCCTCCTCCAGCCGACACAGGTGGCCTTGAAGGATATGGGCAGAGCATCAAAAAACAGTCCCGCTATCAGGGACAATCTTGTTGTTCCAGCCAGCCTCGGCCTTGAGGCATTCCAGCTGGTGACAGGGTAGCTGCATGAGTGAAGGTGACGGATGATGGGTTAGTGCAAACAAGCTGCATTCCAATTTCACAGCCGATCCGATGTCCGTCACTGGTCACCAGGTTGTATCAATTTCCCATTAGAGAGCCGTGGGCTTCTCCAAGATCTAATCCATATTGTGCTCAATAAGCACACTCTGAGTACTCACAGCCCTTCCCATCACTTCGATCATAGCAGCCAGCCTTGTGGGGTTTTGAACAGCAGTATTGCTTTCTTTAATCTTCAATAAACCAGGGGTGAGCCAGCTTCAATCAGCAAGAACCCTGTTATTAAGGTTGCCAAATAGGTAGAAGTCTTCAGTGCCCTCAATCCACAGTCCCGCCAGGCACATGACGTGCCACTTTTTCCACCCATATATCATGTATCTGGTAGGAAACGTCCCTGCAGGACAATCAGGCTCTACCTAGCCCAGGCTTCCCATCGAGCAAAGGGTGTCAACTGCGTTCAGGGACCAGTTGATAAAATCCATAATTTTTTAGGTTTAGAGAACAAGACTGAGAGACTCTCTGAGGGTTAGAGTTAGACAAGACTAGGCAAGGACATGAGAAGCCAATTTTATTTATTATTTTATTTGTTTGTCAAATTCATAGGTCAAAATGTATGTTGGCCACCTAAGTGGTGTGGGATTGTGATATTACCTTATGCCATGTTATACCCCTAATTAAAGATTGTGAAACTATTATGTAGTTTAGTTTCCATTATACTTCTGAGTTAAAAGAATGTGACAATTATTAGATTTGTTAGATAGGTGTGTATTATCCTGTACCATCGATCTGCTGTGAATGTGTTACACTGTTTCTTGACATTTCATACTGCTGAATCATGAAAAGAATATTGTGTGCAGAGAGTCAGGGCCTTTCTGTTCTGATAGCAGAGGAGACAGACCACATTCTACAGGAGTTTTACCCCCCACCACCTTGTTGGAAGCAGATAAACAGGGAGCCGAGGTCACAACTTAGGCGCCGTGTGAGAGAAAGAATGTGAATGTTTAGGCTTTTATGACTAGGTGGGGGCCACTAGAGGCTATAAGAGTTTGAGCAATGGTCCACCATTTTGAGATCGATGCTGTCTGCGTACAGTATTCATCTCCCACACGTGTTCATTAAAATCATCGTTTGACTCAACCCGGCCGGACCAGTGTTGTTATTTTGGTTTTCCTCCTGTATCCATCTCCAATACTTTGAACCTTAACAGTGAACATTTAAAAAACTCTTTGAAAAGTACATCTTTAAAAAATGACGTTCAAAAATCTTTTTTTCATGCCTAAAGAGGATTAAAATACTTAAGAAAAAAATCCTGATTGAGGTTGTCCTAATTCATGCATGAAAGGGTTAAAGAACAAAAATAGTGCAGCAGTCAGTCTTCTTACACAAACATGGAAATCCGAACATATTTAGACAGTAGTGAAGTCACTTTATTGGCTTCCTAGTTCTTTTATGATCCTCCTACTAGTTCATAAAGCTCTCAGTACGTTAAAATCCATTTAAACGTTAACTCTACTGAGGTTTTGAAATCGTAATAAAACAGGTTCTAATGTTTCATCTTCTCCACAGTAATCACATTTCAACAGTATGTCCAAATCTGAGATGTGATATGACCGTCTTCCTGTTCCTTTCTGTATTAAATTTTATCTCCTCCATACCTGCTTCATGCCCTGGAGGACGGGGCTGTGGCCCCCCCACACCCTCTAGCAGATCATTACATGAAGGAACCTTTAAAAAACAAGCGCGTCCATGCTCACAGGTGTACACACGGGTGATCACACCCACAAACTACACCCTTTTTGGCTCCTACCTCAAAGCACACTGTGTTCTGTTGATCTTATGTGCTGCACAATAATGTTTAACATTTAGTATTTACTGTCATATTCACATATATCATTGTGATGTTGTTTATTCTATTACTCTTGTTCTCTTCTGCTTGCTTTCTTTTTTCTTTCTCAGCAGGTGATCCAGGTGATTGATATATGCATTTTTTTTTCTCTGCCCGTTCTGTTGGTTTTTGTCTTTTGCCCTTCTCCCCCGTCCCTCTTCTCAGCTGTTTCTCTTTCCCTCTTTCTTTCTCCCCTTCTTTCCCCCAGTCAAGTCTGTCCCGTATTCAGTAAGTGAAAATAAAATAAACAATAAAAGGTGAATCAAATGGACCATTACGGCAAGGCTGGGATGGTCAATTTGGTAAAGTAAATCCGTTGGGCATCTTTCTTTGCCTTTAGACAACAATTCTGATGGCAAAAGAGCCAAACGGGACAGGCAAAAAAAATAAATAAATAAATAAGAGAAAAATAAATAAATAAATTTCTTCAATTTTCCTTTAAATTCTGTAATATAGTCATCCTCTTCTTTGCTTTTGCCAGCTTTTCTGAATTTCCTGCCTTGTTGTTTTTGTTTGTTTATTTCTGTCTGACAGACATTAATATGGGTTAAAAGTTAAAATACTTTTTGTATATTCCTTTGTAGTCCTAGATGCCCTTTAATTTCATAAACATTGGGCACTGTTAGAATGAATCATGATACTGTATTCTGATTAACTCTTATTTTTAATAAAAAAAAAGTATATGCATTCAGATGATTCAGGAAATCAGGATGAATCTGAATGATATGAAATCCCTCTTTGAATCGTGTGTCTGACATTAAGTGAAGTATTCTAAAGAATGGGTGAGATTTGAAGGGGGCTGTTACTTTATTTATTATTTTTATTTTTTTTGCCTGTCCCATTTGGTTCTTTTAGGACAGAAAATGAGGGAAGAACTGCAAAGAGAAAATAAAAACAGACACATGTTAGATTCTGAGTTGTAATCTACCTTGGAAAAAGAAAGCCATGTTACTTTTTCTCTTACTACATCAGATTATGTGATCTCATTATCCCATTCTTTTAGCAGTGTGGCGGGTAAAATAAATTAAACTGGACATAACATTGATATGTACTCTAAATTCCACTCTGGACTGGATTTCAACAATGATTTATACGGAACAGTTAAAGGCCACAAACCTTGGTTAGCAGTTATATTTTTGACAAGTTAAGTCCTTGTTAACCAGTAGGGAGTATTGCAAAGCGGAATGATTAATGATGCTGCTTCTCCTGTGTCTGTAAATCAAAATATATATTGTGTAGAGGTGGAATATTACAGTTACAACCATTTTGGGTCCACTTGAAGAGTTAGAGCAATTAATAAAACTTGTTCAGAGTAATCACCTTTATCTAATGATGAAACACTGGCAGTGGTCTGTTCCAGTAGGACAAAGTGTCACGGCTGCCGAGGCGAGCCGTGTGGAGTTGGAAGAAGGACCCAAGATGCAGGCAGTGGATGAGATACTGGTGGTTTTATTTACAGAGGTGTAGTGGCAAACAAACAGTGGGGCATAACAAATAACTAAAGACACCTAAACTGGGAGAACTAAAAATAACAGACCTGGGAGCATACGACAACGGGATGAGAAGCAGAGAGACGCAGACGAGGAACAGGACACCGTGGACCACAGGGTAACAGACTGACACAGAGTTACACAGACAAACCGGCAACAGGCAGGTGAACACACAGGGCTTAAATACACACACCAGTAATCAGGGGATGAGAGACAGGAGGGCAACACAGCTGGAAGGAATCTGGGCTGACGGGACAGGGGAAACGTAAACTGATCACACTCACATACGACACAGACCTTCACAATAAAACAGGAAACTCAGACACATGGAACCAGACAAGACATTGAACTAAACAGACAGATTCACAAACAGATGGGGTGACACCATAGACAGACAGATACAGACGCAGACTCAGAGGCAGACCAAATATAACACATAGAACTTAAACAATCATCATCTAGAAAATGATAACAAACTAAAAGCACTGGGTCACCGACCCAGGACCATGACACAAAGTTTGAATTGTGAAACTTGAATAATCAATACAAAAGTGCACCAATGCTGACAGTACTTAGTAACCCATCACCTAATTTTTATAACTAGTTTATATCTTATTAAATTTTCTATATTTATGGTCTATTTTCTGAAAATTATAGGTAATATATTGTAACAATCAGAGGAAACATAAAAATATATTTTACTTGAAATGGAAAGGACCAAAACATCATGTTAATCCACTGATCTTGGACTGGATTTTATGTAGAAATAGCCGGGCTTGGGCTGGCCGGGTCGGGTTCCGCGTTGGGTGGAGCGTTGGCGAGGGGTTGTGGTTCCCGTGGGTGTTCGTGCGCGGTGGGGGGTGTGCTGATCATCAAGTAGCACATTTTTTCACACCCATGTCATGTCAGAGAGAAAAGACAGAAAGAAAAATTAAAGCTTACCTCCTTTAAATCTCTCACTTTTCTCCTTTTTTGTAAACAGCAAATTCAGTGGCAACTACGAAGATGAGAAGAACCAGAACAACCACTGCAGAAGTGACAGAGATCATCATGTCAGCAATAAAAGATGAGTAAAAAAAGTAAAAAGATCATAATGTGTATACAGTAGCCCCTTCCTGTTTTCACACGGAGCATGGGGTACTGTAATCTGTCTGGAATGTCACATTATGGTTATAGAAAATCTCTCCTTTAGACACATTTATGGATGTCCTTCCATCTTTCCTCCTGAAGATCGTGGCTCTCTCAGGGTAGAAACTTGTAGCTGGCAGCTGACTGGAGAGGAGGGAGACTTTAGGAGAAGAGACACTGAAAGAACAACTGCTGAGAAAGAGCTTGTTGCGACTTTCATCCGTAAATAAAGCCGCGGCCGGCTGAGTTGGTTGTGTCCCTGTGACGCGCCTCCAATAATCCATAATGAGTCGTACTTGTACTTTGCGCATTTATTTTAAGAACAAAACAAAAACAAACATTTGCGCTTTCAATCAATTTACAACTAGCGCATGGATTAACTGGTGTGCCAAAAAATGACGGTCAACAGAAAAGTTTGCCCACAAACCACTCACCCAACACACCTGCTGCGAACACCGACATCAGGTAAATAGACTGTGACCACACCCACATACCATCACCTGAGACGCAGGTAAAGCTATACACCTGTGCCACCAAAACAAAAAGGAAAAACATAAACATTGACTTTGGCTCTTACAGAGCTGTTTAAAAAAATGAATGATACATCTTTTATAAACTGTGTAAATAATCATGTCCATCCAGTTAATACTTGTACAGCTGCTGTTATTGTGTATATATTTATTTATTTATTTTCTTCATACATTCTTATATAGTTCTATATTGTTTGTGATTTTGTTGTACAGTTATTTTATTTTCAACTTTAATTTATATATTTTATCTTATTCTTTCCCAGTTAAATTTACCCTTCATTCTAATTTGTGTTGTACAGTTATTTCATTTTTAACCTTAATTTATATTTTATTCCTTCCTAGTTAAATTTACCCTTTTTAATTTTTCATATTTATTTCCTATCTTATTCATAGCCTTTTCCTTTTTTGTTTTCTTTAGGTCACGAGCAGTTGTCCAAGCATTTCACTACATATCGTACTGTGTATGACTGTGTACGTGACAAATAAAATTTGAATTTGAATTTGAATTTGAATTCATCTGATGCTATTTTTTCCTTGTAATAACACAGAATTAACAAGATTCTGTACTACACTGATGAAAGCAGAAAAATCCTTCCCAAGTAGTTTACATATAATGACTCTCTACTGAAGATGCTTTGCTGAACTCATAGACTTGTGGAAAGTGGTACAAACTGTTTTCTGTAAAGTGTCAAAAAGTAACCAAGTAAAAGTAAATTTAAAGCATTATTATGTTTTTTTATTTGTTTCTCATTTGTTTCTGAGTTTCCTTTAATCACGGCATCACGTCTGGCTTTTGAGGATTGGTATTGCACTTTGACAAGCAGGTCCTGTGAGTGATTTCTTGAGAACAGTTGTGGAGCTAAAGGTCTCGTGTTTCAGTTCTTACAAATGGTGCAGAAACTGATCCTGTGTGTTTGTGTGCGTATATGCATGCCTTCAAATAAATTACAAGAATTAAAAATGCTGCCACAGATGTGACTCTGGAAGAGTTCATGGCTTGGGAGTAAATAGAAAACTAGTAAACTTGCATTTATTAAATAGAGATGTTTTTTTTTTTTTTTACATATTTACTACAACTTCATTTCATTTGCATGAGATGTTTAATATCTACAGCTGTTCAATAGAAAGAAAACTTAGAAGACATTTAAGCTTTCTCTTTTTCCTCAGGCTCATATGGACTTCGGAAGTTCTGTGAGATTTTTTTCTGTTTGAGTGAAGCAGGTCTCAGCATGTTCACACAGAGCTGCTAGGACAGGAATGTTGCTGATACACATCATGCTGTGGAAACAAATGGTTTGATGATTCTATAACAGGGGTGTCAAACTCAAATACACAGTGGGCCAAAATTCAAAACTGGAACAAAGTCGCGGGCTAACGTTAATATTTATTGAAATATATTTATTCCTCCAGATATAAGAATGAATCTTTTCTTATGGACTCAAACACGTTTTGCTGAAAAACTGAATATGGAACAAGCAAAGCTTAATACTAAACAATATATATATTAGCTGTATAATACCAGTAGGCCAGCTCTAATAGTAATTTGGTATGGCTTCGCGGGCCAAATGTAATTAGGCTGTGGGCCAAATTTGGCCCGCGGGCCAGAGTTTGACACCTATGTTCTATAAGAAGAGGAACAAGTGACGTTTAGTAGACTGCTTCTGTTAGGCACTCTGTAAGAAGCTGAGATTACAGATAATCTTCATTTTCTTCTAATCTCACATTCACATGAATTGGCTGCTTCTGCATCACAGATTTAAAGGTTTCATCATGATGATTTTTTACTGAAGTTCAGTTGCTCACAAACATTTTCCCTCAATCTGACATTTAAATAGTGAAATAAAACAAGTCTTCGCCTCAATCGTTTTGTACATGTTCACTATCAAGGGTCATCCAGGAGTTTTTTTAACGGGGTAATGCAGTGAAAAAAAGCGATATGAATGGCCCACAGGACATTAGAATATTAATAATATTTATATGTAGATATGTATAATAATATAAATGGTTTGTTTTTCTGTTTTATTTGCAGCTGTGTGCCCTCATGCATGTGTATTACAGGAAAAGTGACTGCACAAGAGTTTAAACATTATGTTTAGACTCTTAAGTAAAATTTATACTCCAACTTTAGCAGTTCAAAGGTTTTAGCGTCAGTATATCAACAAGTTAAAATACTTGTGTTCACCATTTTATTGTTGCAGATATTTATGATGCCCACAGTACAGAAACGCCAAAACGTTACACACAAAGTGGCAAACTGACAGGCACCATCTGTTTTTTCCAGACTGAAGTAAGAACACACATTATCAGCAAAACCAA
>NW_024584127.1:0-23535 GCF_018398535.1 Haplochromis burtoni
GAAGTAGCCATGGTGCTAACGAGTCGGCTACGAGCTAAGCTAAGCTAGCGAAACACCAAAGACACAGTGAGCTGGTAGGCCTACACCCGCTCTGACTGCTATGCTTATAAAAACACTGACAGTGTGAGAGGTCACAGTTATCCTGATAGCAAGAACAATTCTGCAACAGTATGATCCATGACCAGTGAGACCAATGCTCACTGGTCAGTGGTGAAACTGACCTCCCAGCCCATTGTTCCTTCAGTGCTGCTAGTTTCAGTCATCATGCAAATGTCCCGTTTATAAGGTTGGAAACCTGCAGTCAGCTGAGACTGAAGATGATGATGAAACGTTTCTCAAACATCCGAACAGAATCAGAGACGAGTTTTATAAATCACTAACTTTGGTCCACCAGTGTAAACGAGGGGGGAAAATAGACTTTTAAAAAAAATTTCAGCACCCCTACTGTAGTGTCTGTAACACTATTAAACTGCAGTTTTGTGTATTATATTTTTCTAGCTTTATTTTTATAGAAATGCAGAGTTTTGTTGGCCGATTCTGTTTTCCAACGTTTTTGTTAGTGTGACCAACCAGTTTGTGTTTATACTGGTTTTCTTTCTAATAACTAGAAGGAAATATGCTTATCTTTAGTGTAAGGTATTATTTTCATAGTTAAAGTAATGATTAGAATTACAACTTTGCCAAACTGCAGCAGGTTATAGATTTTTCTGCTTTCATCCGTCTTATTTTACCTCACCCAACAAAAGCAGTTGCAGCAGATTTATGTAGCAACATTTGTATCACATACCTACAAGATGCCTTAAAAGATACCTGTTTCTCTTTTTCATTTGTGTCTTTCATTTTCCTCATAACTGGATCCTTTATCTCAGGGGCGGGGCACTCCACTGTCCTGCAGGTTTTAGATGTCCCCCTGGGACGGCACACCTGAGGCTTGGAGTTCCCCACACCTGCTTTATCTTATTGATTATTTGTGCTAGCCTGTGGCTGGCTTCAAGCTCCAGCTTTAGTTTTAGCCACTTTGCATTTTTTAGCAATTAAAATAACCATGTTCAGCTGCATGAGTATAATATCTGATTAGGTTTGTTCTTATGAACATTATCACAGTGGTTCTGTGTGTGTGTGTGATGATGTGCATTTTACTTTGGTCTGTGCGTCTTCACTCACAGTGAAGAGCTTCCACACTAAAGACATATCAGTGCGTGCACGGCTATTTGCATGGGCTGCTGTGGGGGTGCTGTGCATGCATGAAATGGATGAGCTAATAATTGGACAAGCATGATACAAGCGAGCCGGTCACCAGCCGAGAACATCGTCCGGTTCTCGTCCCCGGCAGTCAGTCGGTGCATTTTCAAATTAAATATATGTTAAGTAAATTCCGTCTTTCCTGTGACTCTGTGTGACGTTTTCATGTTTGTCTGTTCTCCCCTATGCAGCACACCAATGATGGAAACAGAAAATTTCACTATCTTCATCAAAAACAGCATCCGCTTCCCGACCTTCAACTACACCAAGTATCACACACCCTTATATGTTGACATTAAGGCTCGTCTGGAACATCTGTTTGTTTGTTTAACAAGGACAAATTATTCTGTTTTCACATTATTGCTCACTTTAATGAAGAAATGTTATATTCAGACTACTGAGTTGTGAAGAGAACGCTTTATCCCCGATAACTGTCACTCTGAATGCACTGGCACTAACACTGGAGTTGACATTTGCAAAGCATTAAATGCAAAACACTGTCAGCTCTGCATTCAAGCCAAGGATGCAAAATGAATATGAATCAGTGTTGATATAACTGCACAGTACCGCCAATTTAAGGGGAAAATTAAGGACTGTGAATAGATGGAGAGATCAGTTTCACTGAGCAGGAAAGGGTTCTGCTGTTTTTGCAGGGATGAAACCCCAACAGGTGACATTAATTAGCTAGCATTAGCATCTGTGTAATTCACTGTTTCACTCATGCTTCAATTTAAAGTGTAATGTTAGCCAAGCACCAGACTGAGCAACGGCAGCCTGCTCTGACAGGATGAGACACACTGGCTAATTCAGTTGAAAGCTGTTATGTCGTTATCACAGGAGAAGTGTGTGCTACAGGAGGAGTCTCCATCTTTGTGCATACTTGTCACGTCTCAGATCATCAGACACATTTTATATTAGCCAAAGATAACTTGTGTGAATACAAAATGAGGTTTTTAATGATTGTTTCTTTTATAAATGTAACAAAACCGTTCAAAACTGGCCTGTGTGGAGAAAATCGCCCACTAAACCTAATGACTGGTTTTGCTACGTTGGCAGCAAGACTTGGAATGAAGAGTTTGTGATAACTGGTCACACTAAAGCATCTCAATCTGGCAGAAGTCAGGAATTTGACTTGGTGTTCAGAGAATGACTTCCTGGTGTGTTTTGGATGTCCTGCTTGCACCGAGTGCACAGCTTGTTGGCTGAATAGTCTGCTTCAGGATTTTTTGGTAGTGACCAGACCATCACACCACCATCACCACTATGTTTGATGTGTATTTTACAACATGCACATCATACCAAACCTTTAATGGGATGCAAACCTTCCAAAAAGAAATACAATCTTCGAACCACCACTTGAAAATTGCTTTGTAACCCTTTCCACACTGACAGATATCAATGACTTTGATTCTGAGCTGTTTCTTTAGGTACTGGCATGCTGCTGTTTGAAAACTCTTAGGCTACTTCACTTTGTCAGACAGGTAATCAGGTAATTTCTTGAATCAACAGTTCTGGCTCTAATCAGATTTGAGTCGATCAAAGTGAACTCTGCTTTCCAAAAGAAGCGGTTAACCACAGTAGTACATAATCGAACAACATTTATCCTCCGATTAATAAAATCATGACTTAAAAAACACATTTTGTATTCAGTCAAGTTATGTTTGTCTAATATTACATTTTTTGATGATCCGAAACATGCAAGTGTGACAAATATGCAGCAACTTGAAAATAAGAAAGGGGCCAAATACTTTTTCATGTCACTGTATCTGTTCAGAGTTAAGCCACAATTATACTTTTGTAAAAGTCAATCTGAAAATGGCACAATTATAGTTCAGAGACGCTTTGGCATGTGGCCATTATGCACAGCTGTAGCATGTACTTTTTGGTGATCATTTGGTGACATTACTGAAGTCATTTGCAAACCACAACATGCAGTAATCTTTTAGAGATTTTCATTTAAGACAAAGGACTTTGTACCAGGCCAACTGAGAGGAAATGTACTTGTCCAAAGGGCAGGTGCCACAAAAGTTAGTGTTGAGCCCAGTAATGATTAAATCTTACTGTTAGAATGATTGTTATATTTAAGGCTGACATATTGATGTGTTTGTTGGCAGAGGGAACTTCCTTCCTAACATCACGAAAAAATATATCAGTGAGTGTAACTTTGACATGGTCAACAACACCTACTGCCCGATCTTCAGAGTGGGAGATGTCGTCCGCTACGCCCAGCAGAACTTCACTAATCTGGCAGAACATGTACAGACCAAGCCTGTGTGTGTGTGTGTGTGTGTGTGTGGGGGGGGGGGGTCCACTGGTTTGGGTGGGATTTTGACAGGATGGAAACTGACTTACGAGTGCTGGTTAGCTATTGCTTTACTTCAGTTTTATGCAGCCCTAACTATAAGCTTTATAAAGAAAAAACTTAATAAAGCCTAATTTTAGAAGCAGATGAGGGACTCTCTCCTGAACACAAACTGAAAGCTTGTTCCACAGGAGAAGAGCCTCATAGCTAACAGGTCTGCCTCCCATTTAACTTTTAGAAACTCTAGGAACCACAAGTCAGCCTCCAACCTGTTTGATAGTGAATAATCTTTAAGAGGCTTCATAGTTTCTACTGGCAGTGCAAATGCAAACAGAAAGCAGACCTTAAAAGTAGTTCTTGGAGGAGCTGCTACCAGGTCGTTGCCCACAGGTGCTGCAGGGAGTCAGCTGAACTAACCCAGTGACTGAAAAGGAAGTCGTTTACATGTGTAAAAGTAGCAAGACTGGACCTGAAGTGATTGTGTCACTTACACAATAAAGCCTGTATGTACTTCTGTCAGGGAGGAGTGATCGGAATAAAGATCGGCTGGATGTGCGATCTGGACAAGTCGGATGACCACTGTAACCCCTCGTACTCATTCACCCGACTGGATGCTATGTCACAGAACAACACTGTCTCACCTGGCTACAATTTCAGGTATTAATGCCAAGAAATATGCAGACTCTGACTGACCATGAAACTCCACATTTACAGAGGAAATATGAGACTACTATAAATATCAGAAAAATCAAAATCTCTGATTTTCTCAGCTGCAATTATAATCAATCAATCAATCAATCAATCAATCAATCAATCAATCAATCAATCTTTATTTATAAAGCACTTTTCATACAAAAAATGTAGCACAAAGTGCTTTACATAGTTAAAAGCAGCCCACCCCACCCTCCAACTCACTCCCCACACTCTCATTAACATAAATGATGTGAATACACACATATCTCCCCCCCCACACACACACCCACCCACACACACACACAGACGCACACTTAAAGAGTGAAATTGGGCTGGGCACATATGAGCCAGGTGAGGAAACACCATCACAGGGAGCCGTCTGCACCGGGAGCCGGTCACAGACCTCCAGGCTGGGCACACAGCAGGAGGGAGGCACAGGAGCCCCCCAGCCAGGCTGAGAGGACCCCCAGAGCCCCAGCAGCCACGGTCGGTCACAGCCCCGGTGCAGAGAGCCCCCTCCGAGGAAACACTGGAGATATGCCAGGATAGGCTATATACAGGGTAAAATGATAAAATAAATAAGAACGGGATACTTTAAGAGTGCCTCAGTTTTCTGTTGCATGTCTTGATTCTGGAATAATTAACGGAAGCTGTGAGAACTTTGAGGACTGTTCTAATATCTGTCCTTCAGCCTGCACTGATGTCTTGGACTCCACTCAGACTGTCTGCGCTAAGCCATTGTCAGAGCCATGGTTCAATGAACATAGGTGCACCCTTAGACATGATTGTAGATGCGCTGAAGGTAGATGGAAGAAGGATAGGATGTATGTTTCTTTAAAGATACTTAGGGACTGTCTCTCTGTTTACCAAATAGCCACAAGCCTAATCATATCATCAGTCCAAGTAATAATGTTGGAGCTTAGTATGTGTGAGGCAGTAGGTGACGAGACACAAGACCTAATAGCTGAAACTTGGTCAGTAAAAAATGCCAAAAAAATCATCAGTGTTCCTCCTGTGTGCTCAGCTGTCTTGGAGCAGTTTGAGCCTGTTTCCCTGAGTTAAGGATCCGTGGTAGTTCATCGCCTAAGATAATCACACTGCCCATCAGATCGTCTTCCCCCAAACCTCCTTAAACATAATTGGGCTTTATATCCAGAAATTAATTGACACTTTGTGTCCCATCATTTTTTAAACAGCCTCTTCTTAAAAATCACACCGTGGACCCAACTGTTCTGGTTAATTACAGGCCAATCTTGAAGCTCCCCTTTCTTTCAAAAGTTCTAGAGAAAGTGATCTGCTTACAGTTGGAGGCTCACCTTGATCTTAATGAGATCTCTGAAAAGTTTCCGTTTGGTTTTAAATCACTACACAGCACTGAGACAGCACTTTTGAATGTTTTAATGACATTTTCTTAACTCTGGGTTGTAGCAGCCCTGCTGCCCTCTTGATGTTGAGCCTTTTATCCTTTCACTGTAAGACAAATGTTAAAAACCTCGGTGTGCTGTGATGCTTCCTTCAAACTGTGTAGGCAGGTGAGCGCAGTAGTCCGATCTAGCTTTTTCCATCTGAGATAGGTAGCCAAGGTAAAGCCAGACCTTCCAGCTAATGTCTTTCAGTGTGTTATTCATCTCTTCATTATGTGAAGATTACTGCCATTCTCTGCACAGGCCTCTCTTTATCATCTCCAGTTGGTCCGAAATGCCGCCGCTCGTCTGCTAACTGGCATTAAAAGGAAGGAGCCTGTAACCCCAGTGTGTCACGGTCCTGGGTCTCCTGACCCAGCGTTTTTAGTTCTTTGTGATTTTTGTATTATTGTACTTGTGTGTGATCTATTCTATGGCTTCTAGTTTTGATCCCTTGCCCTTCATGTCTCTCTGTGTCCCCTCTGTTCTGTGTAATTGTGTGTCTTTGCATGTTTGAGTTTCTTGTTTTCTGTCCCTCTGCACTGTGCATTATGTTCGCATTGTTGGTTTTTTGTTACTCTCTCTAGTCTAGTCTCTTGTGTTCCCAGCTGAGTATTTCCCTGTGTATTTTGGTTCTTAGACCTCTGCCTTATGGTTTATGTCTCTGTATTTCTTAGTTGCTGTCTCCACTGTGTCAAGTTCGCGTCTCTGTGTGATACTTCCTGTTTTACTTTGATGGTCCGTGTCTCATGTGAATGTGTCCTGCTTCCTTGTCTCGTCAGTCCTGATTTCTCCCAGCTGTGCCCTCCTTCTGTGTCTCATTCCCCTCGTTACTTCCCAGTGTATTTAAACCCTGTGTTTCTCTGAGTCAGTGTCGCGTCGTCCCTCATGCTGTGTGGATCTCCCTGTGTGTCTCTCTGTGAGTTTTCTAAGGTCCCAGTTTAGATTAGTTTGCTGGCAGGGAAAAAACATACAAATAAAGCTGAGTTTTGAGTTCACCTCCCTGAGTCTGTGAGTCCTGCATTTTGGGTCCAACTCCTGCCTGCCGCACAGCGATTCATGACACAGTGTTGGCCTCTCTACACTGGCTTCCTGTTCCTCATAGGATCCAAATTTAACTTTTTGTTTTTAAATCACTGAACAGTCGAGCCTGCTCTTACCTGTCTGAGCTCCAGAAAGAACCACGAGGTCCAGGTCAAAACGAATGCTATCCATTTCACAGTCTTAAATCTGGTGGCAACAGAGCCTTCTCCGTGGCAGGTCCCAGACTCTGGAAGAGTCTGCCTCTACATATTAGATCTACACATGTTTGGGTTAGCACACACTCATTGTTGTTGTAGTTGGTTTTTGTGTCTAATAGTTTTATTCCTTCTCTTTTATTGCATCATTTTTGTGCATTTTAATTTGTAAAGCATAATGTGCAGCATGAGCAGCACTGTGGTAGGCAGTGAGCAGAGGGCCCAGTAGAGGACGTCGGGCCCTCAGGCCACGATCATGAAATCCATTTCTAATTGTTTGGTCTGAGACATTGACACTGGTGGCCTGCTGGAGGGCATCCTGTAGAGCTTTGGACATGCTCATTTTCTTTGTCCTTGCACAAATGAGGAGATATCAGTCCCCCCGATCGGTTAAAGGCTTCTACAGCCCCGTCCAACTCTCCTAGAGTAACTCCCTGTCTCCTGGACTCTCCTCCATGCTCTTGAGACTGTGCTGGGAGACACAGCAAACCTTCTGGCAATGACACATATTGATGTGCCATCCTAGAGGAGTTGTACTACCCGTGCAACCTCTGTAGGGTCCAAGTATCTCCTCATGCTACCAGTAGCAATGCTCACCCTATCCAAATGCAGAAATACTGATAAAACAGTCAGAAAAGATGAGGAGGGACAAATGTCAGTGGCCTCCACCTGTAAAACTATGCCTGCGGATTATTTCATTAACACCAAAGCTGCTGAAACTGATAAACTCCTGTGGTACTCAACTGACCAGGTAATTACCTCAGAAGTTTAACTGACTGTACTCTGATAAAAAGTGTTCTTTTAATTGTATTTTGGAGCAGTATATTTAAGTTACAATAAGGTACGATCGTGGCTCAAGTGTTGGCAGTTCGTCTTGTAATCGGAAGGTTGCCGGTTCGAGCCCTGGCTCGGACAGACTCGGTCGTTGTGTCCTTGGGCAAGACGCTTCACCTCCCGCCTGCTGGTGATGGTCAGAGGGGCCGATGGTGCGATATGGCAGCCTCATCTCTGTCAGTCTGCCCCAGGGCAGCTGTGGCTACAACTGTAGCTGCTTCCACCAGTGTGTGAGAGTGAAGTGAAATTTATTTTGGTCAACAACACAGATTATCATTTTACATAAAAGTACTCAATCATACAGCCTGTGGCTTATAATTATCCTATCCTTTACCCCATAGGAATAATCAATCCTTAGCCAAGAAAATAAATAGCATTGACAAATAAGTTATATAACAGTTTGAAAAGAAATCAATGATAAATCAAGAAATTAAATCAACACAAAGTTATTCATCAAACCAAATTTCCGTAACCTTGAATGATTCAAATTTTTAAATTCTTCCTGAAAAATGACAAAGAAAAACACATCTTCAGTTCATCATGAAGTCCATTCCATAATTTCACTCCCAAAAATGACACATCTATACCTAACATTGGTTTCCACTTTAGGTATTTCAAACTTATAAGACCCCCTCAAATCATGTTTTCCATCTCTTAGTTTAAACATACTTAAAATGCAAAGTGGAACATTCTTTTTCATCACTCGATATATCATTTTTAAAGTTTTACAATACATAATGTCCATGAATTTTAACATAGATGATCCTACAAAAACTGGTTGGTGGACTCCCTATACCCAACTTTATTTATTATTCAGATTGAATGAATAGTGGAATTGTAAAGCGGTTGAAAAGCACTATATAAATGCAATCCATTATTATATGTGGCCAAATAGCATTAAGTAAAAACTAGCTTTAATTGTGGCATATAAAAACAGCGTTTGATCTTTGTCTAATCATATCTACATGTCTACAAGAAATGTGGTTTTTTTGTCTTGTTTTATTGATCATTCATGAACCTTCTAGTAAATTGAACAGAATAGATGTCACTATAAGAATGATGTGATGTTTCTTTCTATTTAGATTTGCAAAGTATTTTAAGATGGAAAATGGGACTGACTACCGCACTCTGGTCAAAGCCTATGCTATCAGGTTTGACGTCTTGGTCAATGGAAATGTGAGTGTGTAGTTTCACTGTCAGTTCACTGAATAAAGAAGTTTACATCCACTTACCTTTATTTCACAAACACATTAATGATACAGGAATATAAATATGTGTGTAATTTTTTAAAATATATTTTTAAATGATACATCTATAGTCTTGATTGTCATGTTTCTGTTGTTGTTTGTGAATAAAAGAAGAAAACACAAAACACCAGGACTTTTTTGTACCGATCTTCTCCAGGAAACTGAACCTGACTCATACTCTTGTTTTGCAGGCAGGAAAGTTCAACATGATCCCTACACTCATTAACATGGTTGCAGCCTTTACATCAGTGGGAGTGGTGAGTTAACGTTTAGATTTAATCAAATCGTTATAAATGTTTAATTCAGGAGTTTTGTTAAGATTAGTCAATTCTAAAAAGCAAAAGTTTTCCTCTTATCTTTTTCTACCCTTTAAAAAGGAAAATGGAAAGCCTGACATAAAAATTTTGGTCTAAGAACTGAAGGTGGCTTTGAAGCAGCTTACACCTCAAATGTAATCCAAAAATCAGGAAGGGGTCTTTATTATTAAGTGGAAAAAATCCAGAGCTACTTGGCCCTGTGTGAAAAGTTCATTGTCCCCTAAGCCTAACAACTGGTTGGGAATTTGAACAGATGTGCGGACATTCTCCATCATGTTTTGGTAAACAGCAGAAGTCGTGCTTCCATTTACCACAGCAAGTCTTCCAGGTGCTGATGCAGCAAAACAGCCCCAGACCATCACGCTGACACCAACATATGTTACTGTGGTATGATGTTTTCTGAAATGCTGTTACTGTTACTCCAGATGTAATGGGACACACACCTTCAACATTTGTCTCGTCAGTCCACAGAGTGTTTTTCCAAAAGCCTGGGGGACCATCAAGATGTTTTCTGGTAAACAAGCCTTTATGGTTCTCTTGCTCAGCAGTGGGTTTCGTCTTTGAACTCTGCCATCTGGGCAACAATGGCCTGCATGGCGGAGTCATGAACACTGACCTTAACTGAGGCAAGTCAGGCCTGCAGTTCTTTGGATGTTGTTCTGGGCTCTTTTGTGACCTGCTGGATCAGTCGTTGCAGCACCTTTGGGGTATCTTTGGTCAGCAATCAATTTTTCACTCAGAGCCATGTAGGTTTGGGTTTTATTTCCCCATAATAATAAATACCTTCATTTTGTGTACTTGTGTTGTCTTGGTACCTGGACTGGTTCTTACAGAGCACTTTTCCACTATAACTGCTTTTTCTATTTAACATTCACACACATTCATTTTCCGATGGATGCATCAGAGAGGAGCTTGGGGTTAGTATCTTTCCCAAGGACGTTTGGCATGCAGACTGGACCAGCCAGGGGAACAAACCACCAGCCTTAAAAGTAGTAGGTGACCTGCTCTACCACCTGAGTTACAGCCCCCCCTTAAATTGGTGTGGTGATCCGAAACATTTAAGTGTGACAAACATACAAAAAAATAGGAAATCATGAAGGGGGCAAACATGTATTCACACCACTGTGTGTGTGGTGTCCCTATCCCATGAAAATAAGAGCCTTTTATTACATATACAAACCTATCAGAAGTTCCTGGACCACAATCTTTCCAATTTTCTTTATTACTGTAATTCCCTTCAATGACCATTATTGTTTCTTCTTACTTTCTAATTTAGATTTAAAGAATGTTTTGAAAATGCTCATGAAAGTGAGTTCATGAGCATTTTCTGCATCTGAAATTAGAGAAGATCCATTAGTGTCATCGTTGTCAGTCAAAAATATATCAAACATCTGCAACTGCTTCTTTTCAGGACGAAACAACCAACATGTGCAACACCGCTTCATTTTTCCAAATTAAGGGACATTCATATCATTAGTTTTTTGCTGTTGTTTTCTAAACTTACAATAGATTTTCTATGTTTAGACCTGAACTCTTTCATGGCATGCATTTTTAAACTCTCTTTGCTATTTACGCTGTTTGGGACCTGATTAATGTAAAAACAAAGAATTACCAGATTTTTTTTTACCTGATTTTTCTTTCTGAGAGAAATGAGATCCACATATGAGGATATTTGCTTTAAATTTTGATAGAACAGAGGCAGTATAATGTCCTCGTAATTGGAAATCAGGCCCTTGTAGAGCAACATTTTGTATTTTGGTCTAGACATCCCAAAATGTGATGTCCACATATGTGGACGCCAGGTCCTAGGAAGTTAATATATTTATTTAGGCCACTTATATTTGGAAGCCAGGATTATTAAATAAATACATAATGGGTTACATTTGAGGTGTGATTAAAAAAAGTCCCAAATTGATGAATATTGACAAAAAGGTAAAGCATCCATGATGCTTCGCACAAAATTTTGGTTAGGTTGGAAAAGAGGTTGATTTTATTTCTCAGTAGAAGTTCAAGGTTAGTGGGGAAATCAGTGCTCAGTGTTCAGAAACAGACAGCTAGAGAACAATCTGAAAATAGCAGCTGTGCTTGAAGATGTCTGCACATGTCCTAGAAAATGATCTTAAACTGGTGATCATCAAAAATTCAATCAGGTTAGACTTTTGATTTTTATTGGCCTTAAATACCAGAAAAAATGAACTGAAACTAAATGGAAAGGAAGCTGTGGACCAAGGGGTGGTGACAAGTGACATTTTGGAGGTTGAAGGGGCTTGCTTGTAATTATTATTATTATTATAATTATAATTATAATTATTATCACTATTATTATTACGTAGGGCACAGTGCTGTGTGACATCATACTGCTCAACTTCCTGAAAGGTGCGGAGCAGTACAAGGCCAAGAAATTTGAAGAGGTAAAATACCCAGCTCTTAATCACGTTTTAATGTGCACGTTATCTGATTTTTATTGGTGACCATGTTGCTGACATGTAAGGTTAAAACATTATTACATTAAAACACAAAAAGGCTCAAAGTTCAGCAGAACGCAATTTGGAAAAAGTGCGTTTTAAAAAATGGTTTTAAAAAGGACACCCTGCTTGAACCCCTTTCACTTTTGGCAAGTCATTCAAATTCTTGGGGTCTTAGATCATATTTAACTCTTGACTCTCTTTTCTGAACTAATCAGATTTCAGGCCTGCTTAAAGAACAACTGTTGCGGGTTCAGATATTGAGGGTGAGCACAAAAACAATAATGGTCCAGAAGAGCTTCGGTCAAACAATGATTTTAATGAACACACGCGTGGGGAGATGAACACTGCACACAGACAGCATCGATCTCCAAATGGTGGAGCATTACTCAAACTCTTATAGCCACTGTTGACCCCCACCTAGTCGTAAAAGCCTAAACATTCACATTTTCCTAACTCCTAGCGAGCCTGACTTATGGCCTTGGCTCCCTATTTCGTCTGCCTTCAACAACGGTGGGAGTGAAGCTCCCGTGGAATGTGCTCTGTCTCCTCTACTATCAGAAAAAGCAAAGTCCTGACTCTCTGAAAACAGGATTTCTTATAACTCAGCAGTATAATGCATCATAAACAATATCATTCATTCACAATAAATCAGCAGTCTAATGTAATACAAATCAGTTTAACACATGTAATAGTTTCACCTTCTTCTAATTCAGGAGAATAATGCAAACTAAAACTACATAATAGCTTCACAATCCTTAATCAGGGGCATAACATGGCGTAAGATAATATTATAATCTGACACAACCTTACTGTAAATGCAACAAAAATGAGTGAGTGTGCATCTGTGCAGCTATGCTTGGAAAAACCCAGAAACTATTCTGTTGGTTATTCAACCTTATCTTTACTGATATTTACTGAGGTGTGAAAACTTCAGAAGGAAACCATTTTGAAAAGTTCACTTCATTTGCCATCATTTGACTTTTCAGACAAATTTTCAGTTTAGTTTCTTATTGTGATAGCCCGGTCCTGTGTGCAGCTGTGTTCTCTTTCCCTGCTTATCTCATGTGTGTGTATTTAAGCCCATAGTTTTCCTTTTTATATTTTGAGTCATACTATGTGCCTAAGCGTTTTGCTGTGCGGTCCCTGTTTGGGACTACCTTTAAAACCTGGTTTCTTCAGCCAGCTGGACTTGCTGCCTCACCTAAATAAAAGTGTATTTTTGTCTATTATTTACCACGACACTAGTGATGTGTCGGTCCCAAACGAACAAACCTTTAGAGCCAGCTCTTTGAAGTGAACGATGCGAGCCGGCTCCTAATTGGGAGCCGTGATTTTTTCTTTCTTTTTCTCACCCTCTCTCTCGCACTTTTTTCGGCTTCACTCTGCATGCGAGAGCACAGAGAGAGAGAGAGCAGGGACAACAACGTCACATTAGAAAGGTATAGTAATCATTCACAACTATTTTCAGTTGCAGATGATAAAGGATTCAGAAAGTTTATTCATGCATTGAATCCTATGTATGCAATTCCAAGCAGGAAACACCCTAGGCCTATATGACAGAGAATGTGCATCTTCTTTTTGTTTTGTTTCGTTACGCTTTAAATTTGTTTAAAAGGAAAAAGCTGAAAATTTAAATAGTTAAAAGTTGAAATGTAAATAGTTGTTTTTTTGTATTTTATAATTTATTTATTACATTTTATGTGGAGTGAATAAATAAAAGTATATTTACAGTGGCCCCTAGAGACAAATCATGTACAAATTCCAAAACACAGCAGAAATGCTCCAGGATCCTAGTGGCTACACAAGCCAGCAAGTACCAACGACCAGATCTGGTGTGTGGTAGTAACAGGTAAATGAACACTTTTTTTTAAATCATTTGAATATATATGAGTGTTTGTGTATAAATACACAAACAATACACACATGCTATCAGTTGTGTAATTTAAGTGATCTAGGTAGCTCTGTTTTGGAAGTTCAGTTAACGCTAGAAATGTGTTTTGGAGTTTGTACGTGTTTTGTCTCTAGGGGCCACCGTGAAACAAGTGAAACAACACAAAATACTGCAAACCACAACACAATTAAATATAAATTAAAATATGAAAACAAAAAGAAGATGCATATTCTGTCATATGGACCTGCATGAATAAACTTTCTGAATCCTTTATCATCTGCAACTGAAAATAGTTGTGGATGATTACTATACCTTTCTAATGTGATGATATTGTCTCTTGTTTTTGTCCCTGGCTCTCTTTCTCCCTCTGCTTTGTCTCTGGGGGCCACCCTATATATTTATACATAAACACATATAAATAAAATAACGTTTTTAAATTAGTAATTCCTTCTGTGCATGATTTTATATTGTTGATGATAATAACTTAATTAAAGCAACAAAACAACCTGAAGAGCCGATTGGGAGCCGACAGAACCGGATCTTTCTAGTGAGCCGAGCCAAAAGAGCCGGTTCTCTAAAAAAAGCCAGAATTCCCATCACTACATGACACCCTTTGGACCTTATATTGAGTTCCAATAAAAAAGCTACCAAATGGAAGTAGGAATCATCTCCTGACATCGAGGATGGACACATCAACCAGTACATGGATAGCTTTCCCTTCACACCTTGCCCTCTCTTCATCACAGCATACCAGTACAGCATGAAAACCATGTCCTTGGATTGAATCTTGTCCCAGCCACTTCACACTCAGCTGCAAACTCCCCCAGTGTGAGCTAGAGATCCTTCAACTTCAAATTAAAAAGGAACATAAAGCACCACGAGTTCAGTTATAAAATAACTGGTACGGATGTAATACTGGGGCAGGAAAGGGTCAGAGTTCAAACGCTCCATTAATTCCTTAATAAAGGCAACAAAGCCATTTCATTGGCAAAAGCAGACATAAAATCCTGAGGTCTAGAAATCTGTCCATGAAAGTTATGAAAAGAATTGGTTACAACAGCAACTATGGTGGGGTCAAGGACGCACCAAGAACAAGTCTGTACCCTGCACACACGTTTGGATGTTGGATGTTTGACTAATGGACAGATTCTCCTCTCCAGTTCCCTGGCATAGACCTTCTCAGGGAAGCTTAGGAATGTGATTCCCCTGAAGCTGGAATACCCTCAAAGGATGCTCAATGGATCCTCAAAGCCAAACTATGAGCCAAACTTAGTTGATGTTAACAGAACACCATCCCTCATCTCCCCCATCCCGAGTTGCCTGATAGTTTGCTAAAAGGGCTTGGAGTGGTACAATGGTACTTGAGGGGGTTACAGAGTTGGGTGATAATTCTAAGTTGCTGATGTAAGATAATTGCTAATAATTATTAATTTAAATAATTTAACTGTACTCTCCCAAAAGTGACAATTATTGTCTGGGTCATAATACAATTTGTTTTGTCTCACTCGAACTGAAGATCAGGGGTCTGGATCTATAATGATACAAACTCTTTTTCTCTCTTTCTGTAGGTGTCCGACAACCCATCCGAAGGCAATGGACTGTATCGTTCCCAACTATCCCTCAGACAAACCATGACAAAGTCCAATGACTCAGGGGCATTTTCTATTGAACCTTACAGCTAAATGGACAGCATACGTGTTTATTTCATGTTTTATTATCCAGCAGTACCAAGGTGAAACCATGTCTTTATGTTGTTAGAGATAATACGTAGAATGCTGAATTATTGCTGCTTTGCACTGATTCAAGTTGGATACAAACAAGGACAAAGACATAAAATGAAAACAAGAGCATGACTATCTTTGCATGACTATCATTTGGCATGCGACAGGAGCTCAGGATTCCTGATGTGGTCTGGCTTTTGAAAAGAAATGAGAACTGACTGAAGTTACCGTTTTAACAATAAAGTTAGAAACAAGATAACTGTGATGAACTGGTTCTTGTTTAGTATTTCTATTGTGATTTCCACTCTCATTCATTTACTAGTGATGTGCGGATCGATCCTGAAATATCGATTCCTCCGATACCAATCATTTATGTTCTAGAATCGATTCTCACATTAAAATATCGATATTTTAGTAATTTAGGGTAAATTTGTAGTTTATCATTAACAGGAACACAGTGGAAAGAAACTATAACATTCGGATTGTCTACATTCAAAGGAACTACTTCCTCTTCCGCCTTTCATAGTCATGTGCGAAATACGGCTGTATAAATGTCTCGCAGCCCCTTGGCGTGCGCACTCACAACAATGGCTGAGCGTAATTGTGCGGACGTATTTTACCTCCACAAACAGCTGAGACGTGGTTTGCATACATGTGGCAAAAAAAGTGAGGTGTTGTGGCCATACTTACCAACCTTGAGACCTCAGAATCAGGGAGACATTCAAAAGGGCTGTTTATTACAGTGTTTATTTATCGGATAAAATATCACCGTTATTATTGGCCGGCCCGGAAACAGCGGGGGTGTCCAAATTCAGAGGCTGCTTCCACCTGAGGACCCGGCCTTCGCGGTCTAAAGAAAGCCGGGTAGTACCTCACGAGCTCCCTCGGTGGAGTGAAACTCTGCCGTCTGCTCCTTGCTATCTAAAATATAACCGGGCGCTGACGTAAACTCTCGACCGTCTCACACTTTCTTTAATTAGTTTTCTGTTTGACGTTTATTCAGCTGTGTGAAAACCCCGGAGGAACCCTCCCGAGGGATTAATAAAGTTAAATTTAATTTAATCTAATCTAATAACTTTAATCTCAGCCAAACCGATTTACTCACGAACAAATAAAACACTGAAAAAGCCAAACAATAACATTTTTAAGTTATCAAAGTGACTTATATATCATGTTTAACCCGAGTAGTGAAAGACCGCGGGGGTTTGAAGACGATGTGTCGATCGGCTCAGATATTTGAAGTTTACACAGCTACATTCTCACCTGAAAATATGTTAAAAGTTTTTTTTGCGACCCAGAAAGAGAAATAAGAGTAATATTAAAACTAAGTAGCTGCCGCCATTGTTGGAAACTGGAATTGGCTGGGCCGCGCTATGAATTCTGCAATATGGTTTTTCAATTTTGTTGTCCAGGTGGAAATTCGGGAGAATGGTGGCTCTGGGATTCTCCCGGAAAATGGGCAGGTTGTTCATCATGATAATTACCAATCCTGTGGAAGGGGCACTTTAAATTGATATTTCAGGAGACAATTTTCTCCTTGCGATAGAGACCACAACCTTAGGTAGACAAGGTCTGTACGTTGGCAATATATGGTGAAATGTTAATTCCCAAGAGTTCTTCCTAAAGTCCAATAAGCCTGGAAAAACTAGAACATCAACAAAAACGCTTGCACCAACGATCACTCAGACATAAGCTAAATCATTATACAGAATATTGTACGCAGCGCTTGTGGAGCTTGATGTTGAGGCGAACTGGAAGAGTGATGACAGGTGACAGGTGCTGCCTAGGGTGAGACAGACGGTCTCTCAATGGATGGAACTTTAGTGGCTGTCAGCCGCAGGCAAACCCAGCACCAACATAAATGTAACGTGTTTTCAAATAGCGCCTCAGAGGCATTATGCAACAGTTTTATTCTCGTATTGATTAAGAAATATTTACCACTGCGTGATTATGTGAGTTGATAAAAAATAAAGAACCCATCAAAAAGATATATCATGCATGTCCATCCATAATCCCTATAATGGTAGTCTGATCGCACAGTAGTAATGAGATACTAGATTATAAATTAATCAATAAATAAGGGTCTTGCTAGCTAGTTACCTTTGTGTGTTGCCTCTCCTACTTTATTGTACATGTGGCATCTGCAGTCCATAATGGTAAATGGCCTGTATTTATATAGCGCTTTTACTAGTCCCTAAGGACCCCAAAGCGCTTTACACATCCAGTCATCCACCCATTCACACACTGGTGATGGCAAGCTACATTGTAGCCACAGCCACCCTGGGGCGCACTGACAGAGGCGAGGCTGCCGGACACTGGCGCCACCGGGCCCTCTGACCACCACCAGTAGGCAACGGGTGAAGTGTCTTGCCCAAGGACACAACGACCGAGACTGTCCAAGCCGGGGCTCGAACCGGCAACCTTCCGATTACAAGGCGAACTCCCAACTCTTGAGCCACGATCGCCCCAGATGGCAGAGTAACGTCATACATGTCATATTACTGGTATCATAAAGAAATGTGCAAGATGCTCAGCCTGATTAACTTTTGTTACTACACCTGTATTATATAGACTGATTGTGGTTTGGTTAGATGACAGCAGATACGACCTGATATGGTTTTTCAACCATAGTGATGGAAAGCTTGGTATCCTTTCTTCATCTTCTTGTTCTTCTTTGTGCCACAGTGGGTCACCTGCCTCCATCTTGCCCTATCTCTACCATTC
The DNA here is from genome assembly GCF_018398535.1 of Haplochromis burtoni. Taxonomy (NCBI): domain Eukaryota; kingdom Metazoa; phylum Chordata; class Actinopteri; order Cichliformes; family Cichlidae; genus Haplochromis; species Haplochromis burtoni. The sequence continues at coordinate 18,081 of NW_024584127.1, forward strand.
TTTCCTGTAACATCAACCCTCTGTGAATCTTTCCTGCAATCTACCTTCTTAACTCCTGCGTGGCAGCTCCATATTCAACATCCTTTGCAAAATATATCTACCACCACTCCCCTGCAGATGTCTGAACCTTTTCCCTTTAACTTTGTCTCCAAAATGTTAAAATCAATTCGATATTTGATAGGAAGCCAGTGTAAATTTTTCAGAACAGGGGTGATAGAGTCAAACTTTCTAGTGCCGGTCAAGAGACGTGCTGCGGCATTCTGGACCAGCTGCAGACGCTGCAGAAGAGAAGATTGTAGACCCAAGTAGAGTGAGTTACAATAGTCCAGTCTTGAAGTGATGAAAGCATGAATGAGTTTTTCCATATCTTTATGTGGTATGTAGGGTTTAGCCTTAGAGATTAGGCGTAGTTGATGAAAGCTGGTTTTTACCACAGTAGAGACCTGTTTATCTAGTTTGAAGGAACTATCCATGAAAACTCCAAGATTCCTGGCAGTATCAGTGAGGTAGTTAGCAACAGGCCCAAATGTGCCAGTCAATTGTCCCAGAGGCATATTTCGGTCAAAAACAATAATTTCTGTTTTCTTTCCATTTAAAGTAAGAAAGTTACGTGATAACCAGTCCTTGACATCACTCAGACAGTCAAACAGAGGATGTGGTGAGGATAGAGCATCCCCAGTCAGGTGGAGGTAGATTTGAATATCATCAGCATAGCAGTGAAAAGAGACATTGTGTTTTTCAAAAATGGAGCTCAAGGGCAACATATACAGAGAAAACAACACAGGATCCAGTACCGAGCCCTGGGGCACACCACAGCGGAGACGGGCAGAAGAAGAGGAATATTTTCCCATCGTGACGGAGAACGACCTCTCAGAAAAATATGATTTAAACCAAGATAAAACATTTCCTTTGAGGCCTACTACATGTTCCAATCTTGCCAAAAGGATATCATGATCAACCGTATCAAAGGCTGAGGTCAAATCCAATAGTACTAAGACTGCAGAGCGCCCAGAGTCAGCAATTAAGAGAAGGTCATTAAAGACTCTTAGTAGGGCAGTTTCGGTGCTGTGACGCGGTCTAAATCCAGACTGGAATTTATCACTTATACCGTTTCTCTCTAAATAAGTCTGTAGTTGCCGAAGCACTATTTTCTCTAAGACTTTTGACATAAAAGGAAGTTTAGAAATCGGCCTGTAATTAGCTAGAATGTCACGATCAAGGGTACTTTTCTTGATAACAGGTTGCACGACTGCATGTTTAAAGACAGTCGGAACATAGCCAGGTGACAGTGAGAAGTTCATTAGAAATAAAATACAAGACCCGATTGTATTCAATGCATCCTTAATGATACGAGAGGGAATAATGTCGTGCAAAGAATTTGAGCTTCTCAGATTATTAATTATTTCCTTTAAAGTCAAAAATGACACAGGTTCGAACTGTTGGAAAACCGTTGAACATTCAGAAGCTGGGGCTTGATTTACTACCAAAGAATGTGTGGCCCTTAGCAATGAGATTTTATCTATAAAATAATTTAGAAATTTTTCGCAGAGGGCCGGGGAGGCACCCATTGAAACATCCGAACAGGGATTAACCACTGAATTAAAGATTTTAAACAGGACTCGAGGATTATGGCTGTTATTCGCAATAATGTTAGATAAAAAAGAAGTTTTTGCCATTTTGGCAGCCTTCTGGAATTTAGACCGGCTCATATGCAGGATGTCAAGGGACACCTGAAGTTGATCTTTTTTTCCATCTTCTCTCAGCTCGACGACATTCACGTCTAAGAGCGAGGATGGATTGCTCCACTTCAATGGTACAGAAGTGGAGCAAGCAAGAAGAATGAGTTGAGTAAAGTTTTATCCGATTTTGTTTCGCTTAATGCGCCTTATAATCCGGTGTGCCTTATGTATGAAAACAGACCCGTTCATCAACAGTGCACCTTATGGTCTGAAAAACACGATATGTTGGATGACACTGTGTGGAGCTGTTAAAAGCCTGGCTCAACATGCAGTACTGCATGTACTGTTTAAGGAGCTGTAGCAGTACCCCGGGCAAACTTGCCAGGACGTTGCTGACATCACACATGTCTGACCCCTGAGATCATCATTATCAGTGTGAGAACAACACAGGGAGGAAACACCCTGAGACGTGACATCTGGTTTGGGAGGACAAATGTGTCATTCTTCCATGTTCCAGATGTGCCGGCTCTCCAAAGAGCCTCCATTTACTGTCAAGGATCAAACTACAACCCAGATAACCTCCTCAGCAGCAAACCCTGGAGCTGAGCCAGGAGACTGCATCTTGTGGTTTTCAACCCGGGCATCATATTAAATGTAAAGGACTCATAAACACTGGTGAAGCACAAAGCAGCAGGATATTACTCGCTCTGACGCGCTACGGGGTGGGACTGGTGATGGATAAATGGAGATGCTTGAAAAAGAGCTGGTGGGGGCCGACTACACACTTACTATTAGATCTTCACACTGAGCGAAACCCAGCAGCAGAGGCTAAGAGCAGCTTTTAGTTTCATGCTTTCACTCTGAAACTCTGTTAATACAAATTCATAATGTTTAAATGAGGAGACATTAACACACAACCTTTGCTTGATATTCTATCATCTGCATGAAAATGGAACAACCACAAAATCCGAGACTTTTCTCTGGAAGTGAGAAAACACGTCCTAACACAGCACATTTAAAAAAGGAATATAGTTTGGAAAGCACACCCCGACTTTCAATCTCCACCAGCACCTTGAAGCTTTTCCACTCGAGCCTCATGTCACCCACCCACCCACCCACTCGGACTCGACGTAATGATGAACACATCAGGGTTCACTATCTCACCCAGTGACACTCTGATGTGCAGACCGGCGTGGCCGGGGCTCAAACCACAGCTCCTTAAAGCTCTTTGACTGTTAGCTTTACCTGTGGGTTCAACAGGAAACCAACATTCATACATTTCCTGTCCTATATGCAAATAACTCGTTCTTCCCCCAGTAACAGCTCTGTGTCTGAAATAATGTGAAAAGACAGGAGTTTACTGGAGCTGGACCTTGACTGTGTCTCGTCAACTTCCTGTTGAGCCAGGGAGATGTGTGTGGTCTTTTTGTTTTAACAGGGGGATGGAAAGCAAACAGTTGTGGGACAGAAGAGCAGTCGACATGGATGCGTGAGGAGAGCGTTCAGCAGGTGTGCAAATCTGAGCACATCAGTCTAAAAGTGTGTGACTGAGCTCTGTGTGTCATCCACACTCTGACTGGACGTCTCTCTGTGGAGACGACTGCAGTAACATGTTTACAGTAAGCTACAGTCAGCAACTCTGACCATCCTGCTTTCTGAGCTATTTTGCCCCGCCCCCCAAAAAAGCCACAAACGATATTGAGGCTGACACAGTCTATGACGTGTATGTACTCTGCACTGAGCTAATGATAATAATTGGTATTAAATATTTAATACTTACTTTGTTACTATAATACTATAGTTTCTGTCACAGTTAATTTTACCTGTTATAGAGTGAAATAATCTGGAGCTTTGGACACGAGCGAGCTGGGAGCAGCCTGGCTTTGCTCCGGACTTTAACTGTGTCAGTAACAGCTCACATTTAAATTCACATATTCACAAAGAGTCGAGCACCTGTGTCAGACTGAGCCAATCCAATCGCACACCTGTCTGTTCACACATGTCACACAAACCCACAAATCAAACAACGAAAGTCAGAAAGCAGCAGGAGGATGGACAAAGGTATAGCGCCAATAAAAAAGCTCATCAGGTGACAAACAGACAACGACTGCACTGAGAAAGGAATTCACTCCTCAGGTAGGTGCGAGGAGCCTGAAACGAAGGCAGAGCTGCATTTGCAAAGTGAACTAAGTTTGAATCATGAAGAGTGAGCGAAAGACAGAGCTGAGTGTCCTGGAGCTGAACGAAAGGATGAGGAGCTGTGAGACTTTACTGAAAAAGTCACTTAAACATGTGATCAGCGCCAAGAAAGATGGAGGACATCCTCACCTCTCTGACCACACACCTCTGAAAGCAGTTCCCAGAAATGTTGCGCTAAACTTCAACGTTCAACATGCGCACGCAGCACACTGAACCTGACCATGAGCAGATCCTACAGGACACAAAACCTCACAGCGACTTTACTTCAGCCCTCAGCTTTGTCCTTAGAAACTCTAATAAATCAGAAATGATTTCTCCCACTGAGACTCTGTCTTTACCAGCTTCACTTCACTTTGGTTTTTGATGCTTTGAAAGGTGACAAAAAGCTGATTCTGGATTTTTTTTCTGCGTACTCCTCTTTTTACGAAGAAACTTTAACACATCATCATCATCCTCTAGATATGACACTCACATAAACTGTGTCGTATTTTTCCTCCAAGTACACCAGTGACCCTTTCAGAGGCAGCTTCGCCGTGGAGTCGGAGCCGGGTGGCAGCTGCAGGTCTCCGGCTGCTTCTCCAAACTCAAACAGCTCCTCCAGCTTCAGAGCCCGAGTCACAGCACCCAGACCCGCCAAGTACCAGCAGAGCCACCAGCAGAGTCGGGACACGGCCTTCATCTCCATCTTCACCTGAGGATTCCCACCGACCTACGAGCTGAGCGCAGCGGCGGAGTGACACCGGCGGGAGGACGGGCGCACGGATGGATGGATGGAGAGCGATGGGAGTGACGACCGCACAACTTCCGGAGACTTTTTCAAAATAACGTGAAGTAAAGCTAGAAGTTAGAACTTTTTAAAAGATAAAAAACTGAGTGAGGGACAGCTTTAGAAATGCGCGCCATCCTTTTTTGCTTTTAGCCTTTACACGTGACGTGTTGTCTAAGTTGAACTTGTGTCTGTAAAATATAAGTTTGTCACACAGTGCTCCGTTGGTCCCATGCATCACTGCCATCTACCGAGCGCAGTCTGTAACTTCATACAACCACAATCGGGCTTGTTCGGAAACCCGAGAAGATGATGAGCTGATTTGTGCTGCTGGGGTCAGCGGGGGGTCAGGTGTGCAGCTACCTGAGGTGTTCCGGGGCCTGTGAGGGAATGAAGCTTGTGATGACGTCACTACAGCGTGCTGCTTTCATCACTGGCATAGGGTCTCTGACTGATATAAATGAAGACACTTGGTCTGAGTTGTTGGACCCCATGAAAAGGCCAGTTTACACAGGAGCATCGTCACAGGAACCTTTTTTGAAAAAGGTCACAGATTTGAATCTGGTGTGAGGTGTGATGCAGGCAACAGCCAATCAGCTGCAAAATATTTTTTAATCCTTCAACAGATTAATTTTCCTTACAAAGCCTGTATATAAAGGGTGGAAGTAACAACTGTTGCTTATTGTTTTCTGGACTCATTTCTGTTTTCAAGGTTCAAGGTTCTTTATTTGTCACATGCATAGTTATACAAGTATAACACACAGTGAAATGTAGCCTGACACGCTCCTCGACATGTGCAAAAAAATTGGGG
>NW_024584128.1:0-1455 GCF_018398535.1 Haplochromis burtoni
TCTGATGAAGGCCTCTACAAGTGTGACATCAGCGGTCATGGAGAGTCTCCATCCAGCTGGATCACTGTCACAGGTGACACACTCACCTGTCTGTGTTTCTGCAGGTTTCAACATTCACAATGTGACGACAACTTAATGACTGTGTTTGCTTTATTTTAGGGGAACACACCACCACACCTCCACCTACATCCTCTGCTCCTACCTCCACCTCCATCATTCTTTCTCCATCACTCTTTTATCCTGTAATTCCCATGTTGTCATCAGTGTGTGTTGTGGTTCTACTGGTGTTACTGGTTCACAGGAAACCTGAAGGTGAGACTCAGACTTCCTGAACTTTCAGGTTTGAGTTTGTTTAGTAGAATAAAGTTCATATTCATTATGATCACAGTAACAACTTTTATTAAATTTAATTTCCGTTTATATATTTAATTTATATTGTTGTTCATTTTGCATCATTTCAGCAGATCAAGCAGAAGTTGGAGAAGATGACATCATCACTCATGTCATGTACAACACTGTCAAGATAACAAAAGCCAATCTGATGAAGCAGAGGTAATATTTGAATTTACATATTTTCCTCAAGCCATTTGTAATGTAGTAAAGTTAGTTAGTGTTCTTTTTTCTTTTAATCACTAAAGTGAACTAATTCTGTTAGTCTTTGGGGGCTGACTCACGATTGATGCTTCAAGAGGACAATAGAGGAAGTGCATCTGCTTATTTTTGAGATTTGTATCTCTTTACTTCAGTTTGAACCAAACCAGGAAATGGCTATAACTTAAACTAAGAAAAACCTAAACTGGGAAAGCTAACAAGGAACATGCAACCAGCGACAAAGATCTAAGAAAAACTTGAAACACAGAGGGACCAACAGGGGAAGACAATCAGACAAACCAGCAACAAGCAGAGGACAACACAGGGCTTAAATACACAGGCAGGACGACCAGAGGACGGGGGAACAAGTGGGAACACAGCTGGAATTGATCTGCCATAACGAGACAAACGAAGTAGTGATGGGATTTCCGGCTCTTTTTAGAGATCCGGCTCTTTCGGCTCGGCTCACTAAAAAGAGCTCTTCAGATTGTTTTGTTGCTTTAATTAATTTATTATTCACAATAATATAAAATTATGCACAAAAGGAATTACTAACGTAAAAAAGTGGTTTTATTTATATATGTTTATATATAAATATATGCTGTGGCCCCTAGAGACAAAACACGTACAAACTCCAAAACACATTTCTAGCATGAACTGAACTTCCAAAGCAGAGCTACCTAGATCACTTAAATTACACAATTGAAAGCATGTGTGTGTTGTTTGTGTATTTATACACAGGCACGCAAATATATTCAAATAATAAAAAAAAAAGTTAATCTACCTGTTACTATCACACACCAAATCCGGTCGTTGGTACTTGCTGGCTTGTGTAGCCACAAGATAACAAAAGCTCAACACTGC
>NW_024584128.1:2160-6185 GCF_018398535.1 Haplochromis burtoni
GCTCTAAGAGCCATTTCGTTCGCGAACGACCCATCACTAAAACGAAGCAGAGCAGAATACACTGACATAGGACAAGGACTATCAAAATAAAACATGAAGCACAAGACATTCAGAAAGACGCAGACTCAGAGTCATGACATATAGAGACATATAATATGCACAGAAAACCAGCAAGAAACCAAAGCCATGAATCACAAATAATCAAGCAATATAATTAAGCAAACATAAAACACTGGGTCATAGACCCAGTACCGTGGCAGAGACACATAACACTTGTTACATGGTTTTAATTTATTTAAACACCCTCACTCATACTTTCCTTAAATGCTATCCTGTTTAAAAGATGTTTATTTAAAAATAAAAAAGGGAAAGAAGATGTACACAGAGTTTGACATCCCTGAAGTGTAACTGATTTTGTGTTATAAAGTTTAAAACTGTTTAGTGGTTCCTTTTTTTCTGTTACAGTGTATCTTAAACCAAGAACACTTCCTGTTTCTCTGCTCTGTGGCTCCCGCTGAACACATAAAACTTTATTTTACAATAACAATTAATTCGTTTTCCTAAACCAGCTGATCTAGATTTAGAGACAGAGGGTCAGACAGAAAATACTTAGTAAAAATAATTTGTTAAACGTTTTTTACTTCATTCCTATTTATGTTCACAGAAATGCATCAACATATCTGCCAGTTTACCAGTGGGACTCACTGCTGTGTTTTATGGAGAATAAAACATAAGATGGCATTTATTAGTTCCAGACTTGGTATATTCACATAGTTACAGCAGGAGAATAAACAGGGTAGGAATATAAATAGAGGAAAGATGTGTGCAGAGACCACACAGGATATTCAATAATGTTAGAAATAACCGATAATCACTAAAAGCAGCTCAGATGTGTCTGTAATCTATCTGTCTAAAACTAGCTGTTAGCTTTATTATCAGGAATAATTTACTTTTATTATAAGACATAAACAGAGAGACTGAAAAGACAGATCAGTAAAGAAAGAGCATTAACTATTCATTTTGATCCTCTCAAACTGTCCTTTAAAGCATCAATCATTTTTAAAGTTCTGCGTGTAAAACCACAGCAGCTACTTCCTGCTGTCAGTCTGATCAGACCTCTCACTGCAGTGTGTGCTGCTTTGTTAATAATATTATTCATGCTGTGAGAAAGTGTTTGCTTTGTGCTCTGTGGTGAAGTATCTCCAGCTGCACTGAAACAAGATGGCAGCTTTGTGGTCGTCCAGCTTGTTTTTCTCAGAAATGCCCCCCAATGCTTTGTGGTCAACAGCAGGTGTTTAGAGGAGGAAACTCTGAAAAGCTCATGCAGTTTGTAAACATCATCACTTAATTGTTTCATAATGCTGCAGAAAGTAAATTAAGTGTTGCTATAGCTGTGTGTGGTATAGATTTGCAGTTGTTGTACCTCACTAAATTAAATGTATGTTATTGTGCAGTGACTGATTCAGTGGACTCAGCAGTGAGACCTGAAAACATCAGTTATGGGCAAACAATCATCAGAACAAGGAGGCCCAGGTACAGCTGATCTTTATCTTTAATTTTGAATACAGACAAGCTAGCTGCTCAACCAGTTTCCAGTTATTATGCTAGGCTAAACAAATTGTATTCCTTTTTCCTAAAGCATATAGTTAGGGCTGGATCAGGTGACCCTGAATCCTCCCTTAGTTATGCTGCAATAGGTGTGGACGGCTGGATGGATTCCCATGTTGCGCTGAGTGTTTCTTCTTCAGTCACCTTTCTTACTCAATGAAGCAAGTTTAATAAAGAATGGCCTCTCACATCCCTCAGCTCTGAGGTGCCTGCTGAATATAAGCTGTATCACTTCCACTTTCCCACCCTGTCAAACTGTTTGTGTCATCTAGTCCAATCACCTTTTCTAGGCCAATCAGCATTCATGCCGCGTACTTTAAATCTTACTGCACATTGGTCATTCTCCTTTGCAGACGCCTTTATAGCACCCACCTCCTCCTTATATCCGCCTCGCATTACTCAAGCGCCATTCAAGCCACCTGGATCTCCACCACAAGCATCTAGACTCCGGGGGGGGGGTTCTGCTCTAATCCCTTTCACAGCTGGGGTTCCATTCTGCCAAGACAAGCCATCAGAGTCTAATCACCAAATATCTATCTATATTCTCTTAATCAATAAATCATGTTAATTCTTTCTAATGATCTGTCCTTACTGAACTGTATGTTAACAGACCTCTCTGCATTGAATCATATCTGTTATTAACCTCTGTCTCTCTTCCACAGCATGTCTTTATCCTGTCTTCCTTCTCTCACCCCAACCGGTCGCAGCAGATGGCCCCGCCCCTCCCTGAGCCTGGTTCTGCCGGAGGTTTCTTCCTGTTAAAAGGGAGTTTTTCCTTCCCACTGTCGCCAAAGTGCTGCTCATAGGGGGTCATATGATTGTTGTGTTTTTCTCTGTATGTATTACTGTAGTGTCTACCTTACAATATAAAGCGCCGTGTGGTGACTCTTTTTGTGATTTGGTGCTATATAAAAAAATGAATTCATGCTGTTAGTAAAGTTTTAATTAATTCAAATGCTTCCTACAACAATGCAGCAAAGGTTATTATAGTATACATTGGAATATAGTATATACATTTTATATATAAATTTAAAGCCACTTAGTGGATTGTTGTTGTGGATTATGTGACAGTCACATTCAAAGTGATGAGTCACAACTTCTGAAAGTTATTCTCAGCAGAAACTCCTCTTTAATTATCTGACCTATTTTCCTGCAGCCATATATGAATATAAGGTTATATATTTGTTGTTTGTCTCATGTTACCACAGGGCTCATTAAGGCATAACCTGTTCAACATGTGGATAGTAGAGAAGATGGACAGATTCACCTTTTGTGTTCTGAGTCTGAAAAGAATGTGCTGTCAACATTCATGTGTTACTTGTCTTTTTTTTAAAAGAAAATTGCCAGAAAAATAAAATTCATTTTTTGGAACTGGGCTCTTTATTGAACTTTACGACAAACACACAAATACCTAAATATCAAAAACAAAATTTTTTGCACTATCGGGGACTTTTGAAAAATTTAGAATGTGAGAATTTTCTGGGGGGAAAAAAATCAGTGATGATGTCATAGTCTCAAAAACTCAAAATTTCATGTATCAAATATGATACACTTTTGAAAAAAAGGACACCTTTTGAAGGTTCGTTCTCCAGTTGTTCAAATTGAGGAAGTATCTGTTAAGACCCACTGATCTAAATTACAAATGATTTCATAGGAAACCTGTTGGGATGAAAGTTAAGGGAGATGAACAAATTAGGTTCCACAATTATTTAATTCAGTTGGAGAAAGTATAGTCATCATGAGCAGTTTGAATATAATAATCTCACACACTGCATATTGCTCAGGTGTCATGTGATGAGGGGACAGTGTGGAGATCAACAGTAAATAAGAAAACAAAAAGAAGCCAAACAGAAGAGAGGTTAAAAAATAAGCAGCATTTTAATAGGTCTAAACACAATGAAAGAGCAACAAAGCTATATCAAAAAGAACAAAAAGAAAAGTCACAACACAAACTAAAGGGAGGGAGAACAGAAACAACAACCAACAGGCCCACACAATTATTCATGTTGCTCCCAAAATCAGAAACTCGAAAAACACCGCTGGGGCTCTCTTTCTTAAGTGGATCTCACACTCTAGAAAGCAGAGAAAAGAGGAGCAAACAGAGAACCAACTATAACCTCACGATGGATCTCAACTAGCCGTGTTGAGCCGTGTTTGAGGATTAATTACTAAATAAATCCAGTTGCAGACTGAGGAAAACAAGCTGTAACAATGAGCAGAAAGAAAGCAGCACTACATGTATATACCCACACAGCCCCACTGTGTAATATCAGCAGTGTTGGGTAAGTTACTTTAAAATAGTAACTTAGTTACATTACTAGTTACTTCTCTCAAAAGTAACTCAGTTACTTCAAGTTACTCGTTACTTTCAAAGTAACTAGTTACTAGGGAAAGTAACTTTGGTTTTACTCAGAATT
>NW_024584128.1:7682-13388 GCF_018398535.1 Haplochromis burtoni
GACTAACGCGTTCCTGATTTTGGCATAATAACTAGTTACCGTGCTCGTTACCACAATAATAACGTAGTTACTGTAACGCGTTACTTAATAACGCGTTAGTCCCAACACTGAATATCAGTGAGGAAAAACTCAGAATTGTCAGCTGAACCTGCTTCCTGGAATAAAGCTCAGTTTAACATTTAAACTGAATCAACACTCTGAATCTGTTTATTGTGAATATGTCAACAACTAACTTTCTGTTTCTTGCAGGTTTAGTTCAACGTTGGTCAGTTAGGTCATGGCATATCAGTATCTGAGGCTCTTTTTTTTTAATTCTGTCCTTGTAAAGAATGCTGCTGAGGAATGTTTCATGCCTGCAGACACTGACATCAAACACAACAAAAACCAGGAGAACAGCTGAGACATTTCTGTATTCACTGTAACAAAGAACAAAGCAGTCAAGTGATATAACAGGACATATTGTAATCCCAGTCAAACTAGTGTTTCCCACACCAACTTTCAATATGAACATTATTAAGACATTTTTAGTCCTTACTTACAATCAATTATCCCATACAGACTGTTGCTCTTATGTTACATTCAACTACAGGACAGCTAAGAAAAATATTTTGCAAATAATGTAGCATACAGGTGAAAGAAGCCTGGGAAGTGAACAGTAAACTGGATTCCCTCATCTTCACAGGCCATTCAAAGATTCAGAGTATGGAGGGAAGGATCAAGGCTGAAAAACCTGGACAGCGCGTTTCTGTCCAGGTTTAATGCAGCGTTGCCTTAAAACAGTCCTGATTGCATGGTTCAAATCATGCCATGTTAGCAAAAATATCAAATGTATAACAGTCATATCTGTGAAAAAGGGCCACTGGTTTTACTAATAAAGATGGTAAAAAGTATCAGTAAAGTTAAAATTCAGAGTTTCTGTGCAACAGGAATGCACACAGTAAATCCTGCTTTATTCAGGCCTAAGACCTCAGGTGTGAAATACAGAGTTTGAGGAGGGTTTTCATGGCTCCACCCATTTATTACCATGCAAATAAAACAAGAAAAATGGAACAAGCTGCAAAGAAAGCCCTATGTTATTTTCTTTGATGATAGATGATGTGTTTAATGATATAGAGGCAGGGGTGGGGTGTTCACTTTTTGCTGATGATGGAGCAATATGGAAGAGAGGGAAAAATATAGAGTATATTGTGAAGAAACTGCAGGGAACAATTAGCAGAGTCGAAGAGTGGTCTTATAAGTGAGGTGTTAAATTTTCGGTTGATAAAACCAAGGTGATGTTTTTTACGAGGAAGAGAGTTGGTAAAGACATCAAGCTTAAGTTGTATGATCACAAATTAGAAAGGGTGAGTAAATTTAAGTTTCTTGGATTGTGGTTTGATGAAAGGTTAACATGGGCTGCGCATATTCAGAAGGTGGTGGACAAGTGTAAAAAAGTGTTGAATATAATGAGGTGTTTAGTTGTGAGGGACTGGGGAGCGGATAGAAAATCTTTGAGGGCCATATACACTGGGTTGGTCAGATCACTGTTGGATTATGGGTGTGTAGCATATAACTCAGCAGCAGACACAACTCTGGTAAAGTTAGACCATATTCAGTATCAGGCACTACGAATATTTAAAACATTTTAAAAAAAGCATTTAAAACAACTCCAACAGCAGCTTTACAGGTGGAGATGGGAGAGATGCCATTGGGACTGAGAAGGGAGCAGCTCACACTTAATTATTGGGCTAATTTACAGGGCCACGGGCAGGATCACCCAACGCATGAAGTACTTAAACCTGGGAGAAAGAAAGGAGGGAAAAGAAGAGCTTTGGATGGATTGTGGGGAGACAAGCAACAGCATTTAATCTGGATCAGTTAAACATTAGTCACAGAGTGCCGTTACCGGCAGTACCTCCATGACTACTTCCTGATGCTACAGTAGACTTAATATTGTTGAACTAGAAGAATGAGGATAGGGCATTTACTTTGAACTCTCATGTGGTACAGGTTTACATTGACCAATATTAGTTATGTTCAAATATATACAGACGCCTCAAAGAACACAACTGGTCAAACCAGTGTTGCAGTCGTGGTCCCAGAGTTTTCGGTGGAAATGGGTAAAAGGATTAGTAATGGGATTTCTGTGTACACCGGGGAAATGATCGCAATATTATTAGCTGTTCAGTGGGTGGAGGACGTGAGACCATTACATGCTGTCATTTGTTCAGATTCAAGTTCATTATTGGTCAGTCTACAGCATAGTCACTCAGACAGTAGAGCAGATGTTTTGGCGGAAATTCAGCAGTCACTTTTCCGGATACGCATGATGGGACTTGCAGTTGTGTTTTTGTGGGTGCCAGCACACTATGGCGTGTGGGCGAACAAAAAGGCAGATAGAGTAGCAAAGGAGGCCGTAAAACATGGGGTGGTTGACATGGCTGTTAGTTTTGGCCAAGCAGAGATTAGGAGTATGGTAAGGCAAGTTATGAGAGCAAGATGGCAAAAGCAGTGGGAGGAGGAAAGGAAGAGACGATGGTTGTATAAGATTCAAAGGAGGGTGGGAGGAATGAGAACTGCAGGACGGACTAGGAGGGAGGAGGTGATCATATCCTGATTGAGATTTGGACATACTGGCTTGAATAATACGTTATTCATGATTGGGAAACATAGTACCGGAAAATGTGATTACTGTGGGGTAGAGGAAACTATAGAACATGTCATGTTGCAGTGTCAGAGGTATCAGGTTGAGAGGAGACATTTGATTCAAAATCTTAGTAACCTAAAAATCAAACTGGATCTGGTTGATTTGCCGCGAAAGGAATCGGGAAGTAAAAGTTATCAGGCCTTATTTCAGCTTTTAAAAGAGGGGAACCTGTTTGGAAGGATTTGAGGATTTTTATTTATTTATTTATTTATTTTTTGAACGTCGTTCCAGACCATACTCCATACCAGTTGGTGGCGGTAATGCACCTTTCAATTGTTTGCCAACCGCCAATACAACTGTAAGAAAGAAGAAGAAAGAACACACCTGTCATGACACTCAGACACTTTCAGCTGTATTTAAAAACGTTAGCTTAATGTAGACATAACTTAAACTCAGATATTTAGTTATTGTGTTATATTGCCAGCATTTGGAAGTCTTCATACTTTCAGATGACGAGGAAATGCCTGCTTTAACCTCTGCGTCGCTCTGCTGCACTTTATTCTCTATCTGCTTCCTGTTTATCTCTGCAGGTAAGATTAAACTTTAAATTCAACTGGCCTTCCTGATTTACAAAATAACTGATTTATAAAATACCATCACTAAGAATTCCCTTCGTACTGATGTTTTAAAAGTGTATTTAAGTATTTAAGTGCCAGGTCGGGAAAGCTGCGCTAGCAAAGTGTGTCTAACTACGCTTATCAGTAATCATCAGTCAACTTGTAACGGCGTGGGCCCTGTGTCTGTTACAGTGGTCTTCTGCAGAAGTTAAAATGCTTTACAAACATTTAAAATGTAGCAGTCAGTTATCAATGTAAGGCTAGAGACAGCGATCTCTGGGCATGGTGGAGCTGTTTGGAATATATTAGCCTACTGTAGCTGTCACAGTTTACATGAAAGTAGTCTATTAAACCTTTAGACCAGGAGTCTCACACTTTATTTATTCTTATTTCAAATATTGTATAACAAGACAAAACTGAACACATATTTTTCTTTTCATATTTAACAAAATGAAAATGCAGACATAAGTGTACACATTAGATACTGACTACTAGTGAAACTTGTTTTCTTTACAAATAGCTCACCAACTGAACTAACATAGCCATATCCCAAAACATGTTTGCACGCTCTGCTCATATTGCCTCCATATTAAATTTTTTTTTTCTTTTTAAAGAACTTGTTTTAGCATTGCACTCAACAACAAACAAATCCTCCCTAACAAAAAAGTATTATATTTCTTCATGTTGGGATGCAAGTAGGGGTGAGGTTTAAGTAAATAAATAAATAAATACAAATCAAATTCACAATGTGACATAAAAATCATACATATCACACAAATAGAGTAGAATATCACAGGCATTATATATTTATAGGATTAAAAAATGGATAAAAAAATGTTAAGCTTATAAGTTCATGGGAGAAAATACCTTTAACCACCCATTTCTGTAGTTTATTCCTAAAAAAAAACACAACCCCAACTGTACCTTAAAACCCCTCTGAAACATAAAGGTTAATTAAAAGCTACTCATTTGGATCTGACACTGTCCAACTGGATAATGAATTGACATGTTGTTGGCTAAAAGTAAAATACATTTTATCATCATATAACTGTGACATGAACATGAACTTTGATGCTTTTAACCTCTTTGCTCTGTTGTTCCTTCTCTCAGACCAGAAAAACATCAAAGCAGTGCCTGGACAGACGGTCACTCTGCCATGTCAAGCTCCAAAACACAGACATATCATAGTTGTAGAGTGGAGCAGACGTGACCTAGACACAGAATATGTCCTTTTGTACCGGGATGAGCAGTTTGATCCAGAAAACCAGCATCCATCTTTTAAGAACCGAGTGGATCTGCAGGACAGACAGATGAAGGATGGAGACGTGTCTTTGATTCTGAAGGATGTGATGACCGCTGACACTGGAACATACGAGTGTCGTGTTTTCCAGACAGAAACAAACCATGGGAGGAGAGTATATCTAAAGACTGGTCCCATCATCATCAACCTGAGTGTTGTTCTTCCAGGTCAGTCTGTTATCAGTGGTAAAACTGTTTCCTTGTTTTTGACCTGAGATAGAAATGTCTTCTTACTAAAAATGTAGCGGTGCAAAATTTTGGTCCATTTATTTATCCCTTTTGTGGCTACAGAGAAGTGGTCTGTAGAGCAGATATGAGGAACACAAATGTAGCACAGAAATAATTCAATTTTTTTAATACCAAATCACAACAGCCACATCAGGGTGGTTTACATTATAAGGTAGACTACAATGATACATATAGAAAAACCCACAAAAACGATATGGCTCATTATGAGCAAGCACTTTGGCAACGGTGGGAAGAAAAAACTCAATTTTAATAGGAAGAAACCTCCAGCAGAACCAGGCTCAGTGAGGGGCGGGGCCATCTGTTAGATGGGAGGAAGACAAGACAAAGACATGTTGTGGAAGAGAGCCAGAGATTAAAAATAAGTATTGATACAGTAAGCAAAGAGCCACAGATTGATATTGTGAATATAAACAAAACACAGAAAGTGCTCAGTGCCATAGTGACATAAAAAATAGTTTTTTTTAATAAAAATGTCCAGAGTAAACAAAATAAATGATGAAAGCTGAAGAAGAGCTCTCAAAGTCTTATGCAGTATAAGGAGTGAATCCCTGTTGTCTCCAATTCAGACATGTTAGTCATTGTTACTAGGAATGTGCCGATACCGATATAAAGGCCAATACCGTAAAATGTGCGTGTACTCATACTTGTAAACGTTAACCGATATCATGAACCGATACCAACTTATTTCATGAGTCAGACGGTGGCTTGTCATTTCGGTTGTAATTTTTTTTTTAGTTTAGCCGGTAGGGGGATATATCGCTATGGGGTTAGGCGAGTGAGACTGGCGGCTCCTGTATTTACTAGGGGTGCAACGATACACAAAATTCACGGTTCGGTTCGATACTTTGGTGTCACGGTTCGATATTTTTTCGATACAAAAAAAATGTTCATGCCTTTTTAATTTGTCATTTATTA
>NW_024584128.1:14783-17090 GCF_018398535.1 Haplochromis burtoni
CCAGATCTGAATGAGGGTGGGGGAGGTTCAATTTGCCATGTTGCAAGGAGAGCTTAACTTCTGTCTCGCTAGCTTGCCCTGCGCTCTTCCTTCTGACTATGCTGTCTGTGTTGCGCGCTCAGTGGATCTGTGCTCGACAGTGCAGCCTAGGCGGAGTAGTCGAACGCAGATTCACTGAACACTCAACACAGACAGCATCGTCAGAAGGAAAGTTGATAAAATAAATTACAAATTTTGTATTGTTCGATACATATGCGTACCGAACCGAAAGCACTGTATCGAACGGTTCAATATCAATACAAATATTGTTGCACCCCTAGTATTTACACTAAACAAAATGTCAGCAGTGTGGACTTGTACATGGTACAATACAAGCAATTTAATAAAACATCTGAGGATGCATCATGCGCTGCAGTAAACTGAGTTTGCTAAGGCTAACACTAGACCAGAACAGCCAACTTTAACTCTGGTTTTGGAAAAGCGATGAAAAATGTCAAGAGGAAAATCCACGGGCATTTTATCGCTTTGGATGACCAGCCAGTGGAAAATGTAAGATTTTGCTGTCTTCTCAGCATACTCGAGCCGCGATATGAGATTTCCAGCCGCCCATACATCACGGACATAATGGTGCCAAAACTTTTTGAAGAGGTAAAAAAAAAAAGAAGGTCCATAGCCTCATAAAGGAGGTTTCAGCTGTAAGTTTCACTACAGACATTTGGACAAGCAGCGTGTGCCCGATGTCACTCCTCAGTTTAACGGTGCAGTGGATTGATGAGGAGTTTGTTCATCATCAAGTAACACTACATGCAAAGTCGTTCAGGGGCTCGCACACCAGCCAAACCATCGCAACTGCTTTCGATAGCATGCTTCAAACCTGGGATATACCAAAGATGTCTGTCCACGTAGCACTCCGGGACAATGCAAGAAATATGATAAAGGCCATGAGTGATGCTGAGCTGCCCAGCCTACCTTGTATTGCTCACACTCTACAGCTAGTTGTTCATGAGGGCCTTCTGTCACAGAAGAGTGTTGCTGATGTGGTGGCAGTTGGCCACATAATAGTTGGACATGTTAAACATTCTGCTCTGACCAGCTCCCATCTCGAGGACATTCAATTAAGAATCAACCAGCCTTTGAAGCGGCTCCAGCAAGACGTTCAGACCCGCTGGAACAGCAAATTTTTTATGATACAGTCATTGAGTAGAAACGGGCTCTGGGAATATTCGTGTCTGAATATGGACTCCCTGATACGCTCATGGCTCACCAGTGGACACTGCTGAAAAAGGTGATATCTGTTCTGGGTCCATTTGAGGAGTTAACTCGAAAAGTCAGCTCCTCAGATGCCATGGCTGCAGATGTAATTCCAGCAGTCACTGTGCTCCAGATTTCTATCAAGGGAGACTGATGAAGACCAAGGGATCAAACTGCACCATAACTGCTGCAAATGCCAAAGAGATGCTGAAACTTGAGCTGCTAAGCAGGAGGATAATGACCTGAATGAGCCACCATCAAGAAAAGCACGCAGTGACCAGCCCATTACTAATCTGGACAGCATGTTTGATGAAATTGCAGATGAGCAGACATCAGCATCGATGGGCAGAGGTGCGGTAGGTTCTAGTGTAGAGTTAGAGAGATATCTTGGATAGGCTGCAATTTTATGAGAAGACAAACCTCTACAGTACTGGATGGTTAATAAAGTGCGGTTCTCAAACCTGGCTAAACTGGCGGGCAGATACCTTTCGGCACCGTGCATAAGTGTTGATAGTGAAAGGCTGTTCAGCTCAGTGTTACACATTGTGAATGAAAGCAGAAACAGGCTCACAGCTGATTATGCAGAGGTGATTCTTTTCATCAAAAAGAACCTGCCTCTCAAAAACAGCTTAGTTCAGAGGTAACACCATTGCTTGCTGACTGAAGTTGTTTTGTTTGATTAAAATGTGGACACTGCAATAGGTGGTTCATTAATGTTATGTGAATCTGAAACCTGTAGACAGTGCCAAATAGTTATTTTGTTTTGTTATTTTGTTTATTCTGAAACCTAATTTTCATTTATTATATTCTTCGTGGGGTTTTTTTTCAATCTGAAAGCTGGAGAGAGTCCCAAATAGTTCAGTGTTATATATATTTTTTATTACAATGTGGGTACTCTGCAATAGGTTCATTAATGTTATGTCTCTCTAAAAGCTGGAGTTCTTCAGTTATTTTGTTTGTTTGTTTACAATGTGGACACACAGCAATAATTTAACAGAAGTGTTTATTTTTCACTTGAAATTGTTTTTTGTGGTCATTTTTATTAATATTTTATTT
>NW_024584128.1:17178-18680 GCF_018398535.1 Haplochromis burtoni
GAATTATATACTCGGTATCGGCAAGTACTCAGATCCAAGTATCGGTTTTGTATCAGTTTGAAAAAATTGCTATCTATCGTTGCATCCCTTATTGTTACCCATTTGCTGATGAATAGAAGTATAACCTAGACAGTAGATAAGCAAGCAGACCATTCCACTGATGCAGTTTAAGAGACAAAAAGACTCACGGTGGTTTATACTAAGGGATAAAAGCTGCTCCTAAATGTACAAAATGAATTCCCAAAAATTCAGGATGCTGTGTAAAATGTAAATGGAAAAACATTATGCCATGTTTTGCAAATGTCACAAACCCATTTTTCATTCACAACAGAACATAGAAAACGTGTTGACTATTTTCAGTGAAATATTACACTATTTTGTTCAAATCCATCCATTTTCTTTTGCTGATCCGGGGCCAGGTCGCGGGGGCAGCAGCCCAGGTAGAGAACCTCAGACCTCACTCTCCCGAGCCACCTCCCCCAGCTTGTCCGGGGGAACACAAAGGACTTCCCAGGCCAGCCGAGAGATATAATCTCTCGAGCGTGTCCTGGGTCTGGCTCGGGGCCTCCTCCCGGTGGGACATGCCCGGAACACTTCACCCAGGAGGCATCCATGTCAGATGCCCGAACCACCTCAACTGTCTCCTTTCGATGTGGAGGAGCAGCGGCTCTACTCTGAGCCTTTCCCGAATGGCCAAACTTATCACCCTCTCCTCAGTCCTCTGTTCAACCCATCTCTAAGGGAGAGGGCACCCACCCTTTGAAAGAATCCCATTTCTGCGATCTCGTTCTTTCGTCACTGCCCACAGCTCGTGACCATAGGGTGAGGGTAGGGATGTAAATCGACCAGTAAATTGAGAGCTTTGCTTTTACAGCCAGCTCTCTCTTCACCACAACAGACCTGTACAGCGTCCGCATCACTGCAGCCACCACACCAATCTGTCTGTCAATCTCCCGCTCCCTTCTCCCATCACTCATGAACAAGATCCCGAGATACTTAAATTCCTCCACTTGGGGCAGGGTCTCGTCCCTGACCCGGAGTGGGCACTCCACCCTTTTCCAGCAAAGGACCATACAGACATATATACTTGTATACGCTGGACATACAGTGGCTTGCAAAAGTATTCGGCCCCCTTGAACTTTCCCACATTTTGTCACATTACAGCCACAAACATGAATCAATTTTATTGCAATTCCACATGAAAGACCAACACAAAGTGGTGTACACGTGAGAAGTGAAATGGAGTGGAACGAAAATCATACATGATTCCAAATGGTTTTTTTTTTTACAAATAACTGAAAAGTGGGGTGTGTGTAATTATTCAGCCCCCTGAGTCAATACTTTGTAGAACCACCTTTTGCTGCAGTTACAGCTGCTAGTCTTTCAGGGCATGTCTCTACCAGCTTTGCACATCTAGAGACTGAAATCTTTGCCCATTCTTCTTTGCAAAACAGCTCCAGCTCAGTCAGATTAGATGGACAGCGTTTGTGAACAGCAGTTTT
>NW_024584128.1:19621-20904 GCF_018398535.1 Haplochromis burtoni
GAATCCTCAGATCCTCTTGATGAGACCAGTATTTCTCAAAAAACGAAAAACCACCACTTTCCCTTCACCATGACTTAACTCTTTAACCACTTGTTCAAACGTAAGTTCCCTTCCACCACTCATTTCACCCTCCTGTGACTTGCATACTTCCTGCAACTAAGGAGTACATGCTCAACCGTCTCCATATCAAACCTCTGAGGCTGTCACAAAGCAGCTGTATTTGTACTGACATTAGATTACACACTCTATTAGCACTCATCAGGCAATGTCTATGGGCAACTGACTGACTGCACTCAGACCAAAGGGAGCTGAATAATTACGCCCACCCCACTTTGCAGTTATTGATTTGTAAAAAATGTTTGGAATCATGTATGATTTTCGTTCCACTTCTCACGTGTACACCACTTTGTTTGGTCTTTCTCGTGGAATTCCAATATGCATGCATGCATATGAGTCCAAACATCGGGTTAAATAACTTGGCCCTGCAAGCCTCTCTGCCTGTCTTTGCTGCATATTTAACCGGGCCAGTTTTGTTATGGTAAACAAAACTGGCCCGGCTGAGAGTGCACCTGGGACACTTTTTGCCTTTCTCTGTTGCCCAAAGTTGTGAAAAATTAATCCTTAATGGATATAGTAGCATACCCCTGGCAGCAAACTCAACAAAGTTGTCAGGAGGATTCATTGTTTTTGTTCTGCAGTCGGTTTGATATCTTTTGGACTCACTTTGGCCATAAAACTGTCAAAGGGACCCAATTAAGAATGATGGATGGTGGGAACAGCGCTCAGACAGTTATGGAGTAGTGCCAGAAAGTTATGTAACACAAGTGTCGGAGATGAAAGAAGAACAAAATGCAAATTGACAACTGATTGGGGAAAAGTATTGACAAACATTAGATCGATAATGAGATAATATTGACCTTTGTAGACCTGAGAAAATACTTATTAGTTTAAAATTAATATGGTGCGAGTACAAAACAAGGAATGGAAAGTTACCTAGCAGCAGGAGGAGAGGACACTGATCCTATATAAAGGAGGGTCAGATATGCCCCAACCAGCTCCTTTTTTTCCTATCTGTCTTTGTGTGTCTCTGCTGTTTGTGCTTACAGGCTCTTCACCCTGAGGTTCACTTTGCTTTGCTTTCTGCTATTATTTTGCTGTACATGTACTGTTCTGCTGTTGATATGGCACTGTTTAATAAACTGGTCCAAGAATTGTACTCTTTTCCAGAGGATCCTTTTGAGTGAATGGATTTTTATTGGATCTAAAAAAGCTGGACCACCACA
>NW_024584128.1:21513-23529 GCF_018398535.1 Haplochromis burtoni
ATGAGACTTTGTAGAAAGCAGCTGGTCTGAGTGATGTGATCAGAGTGCAGTAGATAATGTCTGACAGCAGTTTGAAGAGGAAATGGATTCTGTTCTGTTCTCCACTCATCACCTACCTGACAGCTGACACCTCACACCTGTTTCTCACCTGCAGGTCAGACAGGAGGACTCACAGAGGATGGAGGGAAGGAGGATGGACTAACTCAAGGACATTATGGACTGGCAGCAATCCTAATTTTTTGTATCCTCCTTGGTGTTCTTATTTTTCTGATGTGCAAACAACCCAAAGATCAGTCAAAACAGAATTAACATGTTCAGCTGAGTATAATGTTGGAATGTCTCAGGTTCTTTTTGAATGACTTTCTGCAGTTCTTAGTGACAGAAGGACAAACAGAAGTTCCCAGTGATGGAAATCCTACAGGCAGTGGTCAGTTAGAGATCTGACGCACCCTGAATGTCATCATGAGTATGGCCAAAAAAAATATATGGACTGAGCAGCAGGTACTTCATTGATGTGTGCCATCGTTGAACCAAAGTTTAGGAAAGAAAAGCTTTGAATCATTTTGAACTCTTGTTTGAGAAGCAGCAGAGAGCTAAGAAGAAAAATAAATACTCAGAGCTGGAGTTGGATGTTAGAGTCTCTTCACCAAGATAGAAGAGAACATAATTAATGATACAAATATTGGTTCTGTACATCTGACTTTTTTTTTTTTCTTTCATGTTGTGGAAAATGCTGTAAATTAAGCTGAGGCAGACTAACTGCTATTTAAATATTGCATGAAAATTCTCTGCAGTTTAGTGCAAGATAACCAGGTTAGTTTGCTGTGATGGATTTAACGTAAAGAACAGTTTGACTGGTGCACAGTGGATGTGGTTTCATTGGTCAGAGTTATGCTACTTTAGATGTAGCTGATTCATATGAATTTTTGCTGATGATGCTGAGATTCACTGAATTCCACTTTCATGCCAACTTGACACCATCTAGAAAAAGACATAAGCAGTGCACGGTCAGTGTAGAGGATGTAAATCATACAGGACAACTCATTAAACATCCAGTTGAATTCATGTGTGTACATCCACAAGAAGCAGCAGGTCAGCTGATCACAGCTGAGTTATGAGTTATGAGTTATATCTTTATGAGTTATATCTTTCCCCACACTAAACCATTACAACCAATTTTAAAGTTTCCCCACCAGCTGAATCCAACTTTAACCTCTAACAGTACATGTTTTACTGTTTAGAGGCAAAGTCACCCTCTACAATGTAGACAACAGAAAACAGATTTTTTTTTCTTCAGATTTATGCTGAGTATAATTAGAATTAAAAAAAAAAAAAAAAAGTTCGACAAAAGATTGTGTCCCCATCTACTGATATTTCTTTAAATTATTTTGTGATTGTAGCACAAGGTTCAGTTAACTTTGCACAAAAGTAAAAAACATCCACTGAGTAGCTACTTTTTAACTTCCTTACTTTGAGTACATTTCAGAGTCTGTTCTTTGTTTATTTGTACTTAAGTAAAAATGTTAAAGTTGAATTTTTAGGTATTTTAACAGTAGTATTTGTACTTCTACTTCATTACCAATGTTTGTACATTTGCCAATTCTGGTGTTCTGTGGTAGGCTATAAACATAATTGTGTCTGGTGTAAAGCTGGACATTCTACAGTAGACTATGGGGACTGACACTTAGACATAATGCTGCCATCAAATTCAAACTGAGCTAATATTTTTTTCTTAAAATGGTGCATTTAGCTTAAACTGCTTAAACAGTTTTAAAATTTTAATGTTTTCCATTTTCACTTGTGAATAGGGTTGCCAACCGTCCCTTAAAATACGGAATCGTTCCGTATTTAGAAACAAAAGTACACGTCCCGTATTGAGCTAATAAGGGACGCACTTTGTCCCGTAATACAGTGAGAATCAAAAGTAGTCTATAACTTTTAATGGAATTAACGCTTTGTTTGAAAACATAATTCCCAGCCCCTCTCCTGCTTTGTGACCAATGAGCTGACAGCACA
>NW_024584129.1:0-7500 GCF_018398535.1 Haplochromis burtoni
AAAAAGAGAAGGCTCTTAGGATTGATCTTGTAGTTCTAGGCATTCCAGGATCCATGTGTGGGGCATAGTCATAGGTCTTCTTGTAATCAATCCAGGCAGTGCACAGGTTGGTCAGCCTGGTCTTGCAGTCTCGGCTGATTGTTCGGTCTACCAGTAGCTGGTGTTTTGCGCCTCTGGTATTCTTGCCAATCCCTTTCTGTGTCCCACTCATGTATTGACCCATGTGCCTGTTCATCTTAGCCGATATGATGCCTGACAGGAGCTTCCATGTAGTACTGAGGCAGGTTATTGGTCGGTAGTTGGAGGGGACCGGTCCCTTCTTGGGGTCCTTGGGGATCAGGACCGTCCGGCCTTCAGTTAGCCATTGGTTAACCTAGGCTGTATATATATATATACGTATACGTATATATACGTATACGTATATATACGTATACATATATATATACGTATACATATATATACGTATACATATATATACGTATACATATATATATATACATATATATAGTATATATATATATACATATACATCATATATATATATATATAAATACATATATATATATACACAATACATATATATATATACACACACACACATATATATATATACACACACACATATATATATATACACACACACATATATATATATACACATATATACACACATATAATATATACACATATAATATATATATATATATATATACACACATATATATATATATATATACACACACACACACACATATATACACACACACACACATATATATATACATATACACACACAGTGTATATATATATATATATACACACACACATATATATATATATATATATATATACATATAAATATATATATAGCATACATATATACATTCAGAGGAGACTGTGTGAATATTCAGGTTTTTATGCACAAATAGCTGCTAAGAAACCACGAATAAGGAAAAGCAACAAGCAGAGGAGATTTGTTTGAGCCAAGAAACACAAGGAATGGACATTAGAACAGTGGAAATCTGTGCTTTAGTCTGATGAGTCCAAATTTGAGATCGTTGGTTCCACCTATCGTGTCTTTTTGCAGTGCAGAAAAGGTAAATGAATGGTCTCTACATGTGGGGGTGGTTTGCTGGTCACACTGTTTTGTGACTGCTCAGTGACAAAAACACTTATGAGCCTCTGAAACAAGCCCAGGAAGTGGTTACAGGAAGAGAGTGATAAATTGTCTAAAACAGTTAGATGGTCTTGTATGATGTTACACTTCTCTTCACTTGTGTTCCAGTCACTGAAGCGTTGGAGGTAGTTCGCAAGAGATTACAGGGTGACCCCAACCTCAGTAACAGGACCACTCTCAGCATCGACCAAGTGTGTTTGCTTTTGGAACTGTGTCTTAATTCCACCTATTTCAAATACAAGGGTCAGTTCTACAGACAGAAACATGGGTACTCCATGGGTTCCCCAGTTTCACCCATTTTGGCCCTGTTATGTGACTCTGTCATCCTCCCCTTGAAGACCACCAAGTCATTGGTTCAGGTATGTGGATGACACCTGGATGAAAATCAAATCTCAGGACGTACCACAATTCACAGATCACATTAACTCGGTGGACCAACACATCAAATTCACCAGGGAGGATATGAAAAGTGGCAGGTTAGACTTCTTAAACTGTGAGATTTCCATCAGTAATGGGGGACATGATGTGTACCGTAAACCTACGCATACGGATCAGTATTTGAAGTTTGACTCTCATCATCCACTGGAGCACAAACTGAGCTTTATCAGGACACTACAACATTGAGCGAACACCATCCCCACAGACACAGCGGCCAGGGAAGCAGAAAAACACCAGTTCAAGAAGGCCCTGAGTAAATGTGGTTATCCCAGCAGGACTTTTGTCAAAGCTGGGAAGGCGCCAAAAGAAGGCTCCAGCCGATCCAGGAGAGAAGGACAACCGCTGCCTAAGCGAAAACCCTTAGCGAGCCCATATCTGTCAGGCGTTTCGGAACAGTTGAGACGCATTTTTTTCTAAACACCGGGTCTCTGTGGCTTTTAAACCCCAAAATATGCTGCAACAAAAACCGGTCCACCCCAAGGATCGGGTCCCCCGACACAAACAGAAGTGTACACTGTTAAATGCCAGGAGGATTGCCAGGATTTATACATCGGGGAAACCAAACAACATCTGGTGAAGTGGATGGCACAACACAGAAGAGCTCCCTCGTCAGGCCTGGACTCTGCAGTCTATTCACACCTACAGGCCAGTGGACACTCTTTCAATGATGAGGATGTAACATCCATAGGGAGGAACGCTGGCTTGAGTGCGGAGTCAAGGAGGCCATTTACGTAAATAGGGAAAGACCATCTCTGAATCGAAAGGGGGCCTCAGAGTACATCTTTCTCCATCTTCCAATGCTGTAATTGGAGCCATTCTCCAACTCTCTGTTAATGGTATTTATGGCCATTGATCAGTGGTCTATGATCAATGGTTGTTGATCAGTGGTCATGACAGTTTGCATATTAATTACAACAGACTTTGTTGGTGATGACAGCTTCAAGACACCTCCTATATGGAGAACCTGGTATCATGCATTACTCAGGTGTGGCACATTCTTCCATAAAAACAGTTCAAATTCTGAAGGTTTTGTGGGCCCCTTCTATGAACTCAAATATCTATCAGCTTTGCTTCTTACCACAGATTTTCAATTAGATTCGGTTCAGGTGATTGGCTGGGCGATTCTAGTAGCTTTATTTTCTTTTCTGAGTTTTCTTGGCTTGTGTTTGGAATCATGGTCTTCCTGAATGTCTACCCTCGTTTGTCCACCACCATTATTTTGGTTGATAGCAGCAGATTTTTATCAAGAATGTATCAAGAACAGGCCCACAACTTGATATTTCCAACTCAAAAGGCACTGCGTAACAACCTAAGACAACAAAGTTTGAACCTCCAAACATGTTGTGTATTACGGTTTGGAGTTCAAGTTTTGTCCTACCTGACCAGACTATATGTCTGTGTGTCTTTCTGTGTCTTTCTGGCTGCTGCCAAATTTCCCCTTGTGGGACAATTAAAGGATTATTCTATTGTATTC
This sequence comes from Haplochromis burtoni, assembly GCF_018398535.1. Lineage (NCBI taxonomy): Eukaryota > Metazoa > Chordata > Actinopteri > Cichliformes > Cichlidae > Haplochromis > Haplochromis burtoni. The sequence goes on from NW_024584129.1 coordinate 3,090, forward strand.
TACAGGGTGGGCCATTTATATTGATACACCATAATAACATGGGAATGGCTGGTGATATGTTAAAGTCCTGTTTGTTGCACATTAGTATATGTGAGGGGGTAAAAGAGAATAAAGTTACGTTGAAACCAAGCACACCATTGTTTTTCTTGTGACATTACCAATAAGTCTGATGTGTCACATGGCCCTCTTCCTATTGAAAAAACAAGTTTTATCCAAGATGGCCGACTTCTAAATGGCAACCATGGTCACCGCCCAGCTTGAGGAGTTTGCCCCCTCACATATACTAATGTGCCACAAACAGGACTTTAATATCACCAACCATTCCCATGTTATTACAGTGTATCCATATAAATGGCCCACACTGTATATTCTCCTGGTATTTCACAGGCTTGTCTAAATATTGTTAAACTGTTGTATGTTTAACACAGCCTTGGCTCCCATGGGACATCATCGTGGAGGGAGGGGTTTCCTCTCTCTACCTCTCCCTGCTGCCCCTCCTTGGAATGCAGCTGGATGTTCTGGTGTGGTCGTTAACACCCTTCCTTGGTCATCTGGAGCTCTTCCTTGTTATATTTTCTCCCCCCTTCATTAGAGCCAATTTGGGAAAAGAAAAATGTGTTTGGCACAACAGTCCATTCAGTTAATAATTCTAATGGCAACAGCTGCCAGACAGAAAGGATGGGAGTTTACATTCTTTTGTAACCAATGCCATCAGTATGTCTTAGCTGTCCATATCTGAGGCCTCGGAAACTGCCAGGCAAAGACTCACAGCTTTGGCCAGCTGCTATTCCACTTAACCATCCAAGGTGTACTCTCAGTGGCAGCGGAACAACATGAGAACAGCCCAACCAAGGCTGGAGATGAAGCAATATTGGATAAGCGTATGGGACATGGACACAACCCATGACAAGAATGCTCAGTGGCTAGTGGATCTAAGAGGAAACCACAGCAACCTCCCTGAATAGGATCCAGTAACCATCACAGTGGCAGACATCCAAGAAAGGGTCTCAAGCATGAAGACCTGGACAGCACCAGGCCCAGACATGATTCACATCTACTGACTATAGAAGCTAACTGCACTGCATGAGTATCTGGCAGCACCTGTGAATCAGGTACTAATAGATGAGTCATACCCAGAATGGCTAATGGAAGGCCAGGCACAGACTACAACCTGAAAAAGTTAGAACAATATAAAATTAATAGCTCATTTAAAGCATAAAGTTAATTAGACATATTGGAATTTAAGGCTGAAATTGTTTTGCGATGCCAGGAAAAAAATAAAATACCAAACAAACAAAAAGAATTACCCAATAACTGGGAGAAGGTCTCTCTTGTAGATGAGGAAAAGTTCAACTAGGGATACAGCTAAAATGTATGAATACAGTTTATCAATAGGAAAGCAAAATATTAGGAGATTTTATCAATGACACTTTTGACAAATTTCTGTATAAAGGAGAAAACCACTACTGAATGGCTGTTATGTTCACTGCAGATTGTGGAATGGAAGTCATGGCATGGATCAAAATACTTCTGAAAACCACATTCTGTCATGTTGTTCACAGTTTCCAAAGTACTCAGAAATATTGTTGTATTACTACAATATTGGTATTTCATCACCCTAACATGGTGGCGAGACAAAGAAAAGATCAGAAATACAATTCCACATGTCCTTTATTCCACTATAACCAATGAAACATCCATTGTGCTGCTTCTTGCAACCACTACATGTATGATGTATCCATTTCACAGCATATTTAAGGCTTATTTCATTGTTTTACACACCATGATCAATATACGATTCTACTAGCTGTCTTTCATTTGCATATTAAAATCAATAAAAACTAGCCAGCCTTATGAAAGGCCTAATATGTACCGAGTACTGAAGTATACCATTACAGAGGATTACTGTACAAACCATTTTCAGAAACGGTGTAAATCTTTCAACATTTAGATTGGACAAATGTGTAAAAATGTCAGTATCAAAAGAAGAATCGGGTCCTAAGAGGATCTTCATTTCCTTTTAGAAGAGAAACTAAAGGAAATACACTGGAGATGATTGAGGACTTTTTACTCAAAAGTCCAACATTAGCTATGATCAGAAAACACGAATATCCAACTGACAAATTACAGCAGCGCACCAAATCATCATTACAAGTTGCTATGCAAATATTCCCCAAACACAATCCTGAAAAGATTCAGCATTTACTTCAAAGTGTTAGTTTGTTTTGTTTAAATCTGATCTTAGTGTCATATAGCTTCATTTTTTTTGTCCACTTGCAGGCAACAAAAAATAAATTATTCAAATACAACTGATGCAACATCCAAAACCAGGAGTGATCATTTGCATGCGTCGGTCATTTTCACAGCATTCCATTTCCTCTTTGTGGTTTTGTCTTTGAAAGTTAAAATTATCAAAGGGTTCAGCAGACACCTGCTTTGTAGGCCGATTTCTATCATTCTACAGGCAGGAACACGAGTCAGAGGATTACTAGTCAGGCTGAAGTTGATTTTTGTACCTTGCTCTCATTTCGGTATTCCCCAAACTGTCTGGCTTTCACAGTGATCGATTCCTGCGATAAATAGCAGCAGTCAGTCCCCATGAAGACTACAAGCTTCTTGCAGTTCACAGGAATGTCTGACTGAAATACAAACATAAGGCTTTGTTCTTAGTGAGGAATTACAGATAATTAAGCACAACCCCCAAACCAGTAAATGTATGTTCACTTTGAACAACCTAAACACAGCAGAATTCAGTGTCTTCAGACGGCAAGCAAACCCACTCTATGCTGCCTGGCAGCTTGCAAGACTTGTTTTCATGTGAATCAGCTGTCTTACCAGCCAATCAACAGTTAACACAGCTCTGATACCCGCTGCTCTCTCTTCCACAGAGGTAGGTTTTCTTATTTGGGATGTTTCCCTTTTGTGTTGCTTAAAGGCCAAGGTGCACACATGGTGTGAGACTGCTGCATATGAGACGACAATGAGAATTTTCGATATGTACCAGGTGCAATCAAAATTTCTGACAGTTCTCTTTTCTTTGTGCAGCAAACCTCCCGGAGCTCCTAGTACTTGGATTGCTCCCTGATAGTCGAACTCTGACCATTTGACTTTCATGTTCCAGGTAAAATCTGGCAAGTAGGACTGTTTGGGCCAAAATAGATGTGTGTGTTTCCTGTGTGGTGTGAGAAGCAGACTGTCCTGTTGGCTTGCACTCGATCTTCTCCGCTGGACGGCTGGATGATTTAACTGTGCTTAAACGGTTATCATTAAGGATGCTCCTGACCAAACATTTTCCTAGTCAATGAATTGGTTTTTTTTTTTTACATCAAACCATTAGTGACCTAAGTGTTATATATTCTGGACTTTCTCTTTCAAAAAAGACTCAACAGATCATTCAGTTTCCTGAGAAACATAGAATGTCACAAGTAATATTAGGACTGTGTAAGATTACAGGGAAACAACTGTGATTACAAAGTTTACAAATGTGAATTTTATAAGTGCACACACATACTAAGACACTAGCAAATGTTTAATGTTTTGCAACAAACAGCAGGAAGACTCTTGATGTTCACGGTTGAAGCTAAATGCTATGGTTAGGCTACAAACGGATTTCAAACAGTAAGCCATGTTTGCCTGCAACCTTCTATGAGTTATCAAAGAGCCTAAGAAAATGATGCCACATCTTTAATTTGCTGCCCACAATCCTTATGTAATATCCACTGAGACCAGCTGTGTGTGCGTGACCAACTCATTATAACCACTTCCATTTTACAAATGACACACACACACACACAAACACCTGCACAACAGCTGTGACCAGAGGCTGTAGTGATCGGGGAGTGCCACTGCCATAGTGAGCTGTGCCGTGTCTCAAGGTAAAATATGTATTGCAGGACCAAAGGTTTCCCAGTAAAACACTGCATTGTGATGAGACGATCAATGACTAACTGGTGAGGCCAGCTGGTGTACATGATCCTCTCACCACAATGCATTTCAAACCTCTCTGCTTGAAGTTTGTACAACATCTAAAGGAGCAAACTGCTGTAGATGTGGAATGTGCCAGTTGAAGTTTGCCATTATCCCTACATGAGAGAGCAGCGTGCATCAACACTACAGAATACAGAGCCTAAACAAGCTGGGATGCAGTCTGGCCAACAAAAAAAATATGAGAGAAAAAAAAGAAAATCACAGTTTTACGTCAAATAAAAACATAATGAAATGTCAGCTAACAAAATGCAACATTACAGTGCAACCCTGTAATCAACCCTGAATGGTAAAGTTAAAGAAAGGAAAAAGGAAACTCTTCGTCCACAGTATCTTGAGGTTCAAAACTGATACTTCTTTACCTTGTATAAAAGAATACAAAATTCAACATTGCAAATACTCAGTCAAAAGAAAAGAAGGGCAATCG
>NW_024584129.1:12500-23490 GCF_018398535.1 Haplochromis burtoni
TTTATCTCTCCCTATCTCGCTCAAAGAAAAAAAAAAATACTATTGCTAAATTTCACTCTTTAAATTTTAGATTAACATCCATCCATCTTCTTCCGCTTATCCAGGGCTGGGTCGTGGGGAAGAGAACCTCCCTCTCCCTAGCCATCTCCTCCAGCTTGTATGGGGGAACACCAAGGCGTTCCCAGGCCAGCAGAGAGATATAATCTCTCCAGCGTGTCCTGGGTCTGCCCCAGGGCCTCCTCCCGGCCCACATGCCCGGAACACCTCACCCAGGAGGCGCCCAGGATCCGCGATCTCGTTCTTTCAGTCACTGCCCACAGCTCGTGACCATATGCGAGGGACGTAGATCAACTGGTAAATTGAGAACCTGGCTTTTACACTCAGCTCTCTTCACCACAACAGACCAGTACAGCACCGATCCGTCTGTCGATCTCCCGCTCCCTTCTCCCGTCACTTGCGAACAAGACCCTGAGATACTTAAACTCCTCCACTCGGGACAGGAACTGGTCCCTGAGCCGCAGTGGGCACTCCGCCTTTTTCTGGCTGAGGGCCATGGCCTCAGATTCGGAGGTGCTGATTCTCATTCCCACTGCTTCACACTCGGCTGCAAACCGTTTCAAAACTGTTTTTGAGGGCTTTTATATTAACATTTTGAGACATTTTAACAATGATAACAAATGACGACTGATGTGTGCCTAAAAACATTGTTGGCTCTGAGAAGGAAGACTGTAAAGCAGCAGTTCTTACTTTTGTGCCGATGGTAATGCCATAGGGCAGCAGTTCTCAGACTTTTCACACTGAGTACCACCTGACTGACATTAAAGTACAGTAGTATAGGCCTGAATGTTATTTATCCTAACATAAACAGGATGAGTGATTATAATAACAACTGTACTGTATTAAAACATTCACAGCAGGTGGGATATCCGGTCTTTAAGTGATGACGTATGAACCCTGCTTCCGGGTTAAAAACTACTCTGTGTTTTTAACATGTTTTAATGTTTTGTATCTTGTTCTGTTTGATCTAAACAAGCCCCTAAAAACAGTCAGTGATCACTGTCAGCCCATCTCGGTTTTTATTACAACTGTTCATTTTAAAAATCAGTTTTTAAAACCTTACGATGTAACTACAGCCCAGCCCCAGCAGCAGTATATGAATGACTAACCTCGTATTGTGGATGGATTATCTCAGTTGTTCTCCTGGCTGAAGTTTGGTCCTTTTACAGCATCCTGCCATGTGATTGCATTTGTCTCTAACCATCAGGAACCCTCACGTTAACTTTTATCGAGTGGAAAAAAGTTAGTGTTCATCCTCCAGCTTCACTGTGCTAATGTGTTTATATTATGCTAACCATAGCTGTGTTGTAGGGGTGCAACAATACTCGTATCGATATTGAACCGTTCGATACAGTGCTTTCGGTTCGGTACGCATGTGTATCGAACAATACAAAATTTTTAATTTCCTTCTGACGATGCTGTCTGTGTTGAGCGCTCAGTGGATCTGCGCTCGACAGTGCAGCCTAGGCAGAGTAGTCGAACGCAGATTCACTGAGCGCAGCGCAAGCTAGCGAGACAGAAGCTAAGCTCGTTGCAACATGGCAAATTGAACCTCCCCCACCCTCATTCAGATCTGGCGTTTGGAACTATTTTGGTTTTCATGTGACGTATGACCCTGAAGGTAAGCGAGTCATGGACTAAAGTAAAACAGTATGTCGGATGTGCCACGCAATGCTCAATTACATGGATGGGAACTAGTGTGTTAGCGCAGTTAGCTCGTTCACGTGTTGACGCCGTCCAGCCCCACGCACTGGGAGATGCGCGGTAGCTCGTTAACGTCATTTCAGATTAACGCTGACAGCACTAATAACTTTTCACCTAATAACTTTGTGATGTACTTATTCAGCTACTAAAACCACTTCCTGTTTTTAGAGAACAGTTAGATGTAGAGAAGAGACACCGCAGCTCTTTCCAAGAACATGTAGTTTTAGAAAAGGGGAAGAACCTGTTGATTCTGAGTGACGTTATTTTTACACACACACACATGTATAAAATAAAGGAACGCAGGCAGCAGTGTGCAGTTGCAGGGTGCGTTTGCTGCTGCCCACGCGTGTAAAAACGACTGCAGTCTCTGTGTTTTCTAACTCAGGTGTCTTAGCTGAAGAATTACAGGGTGATTTAAAGAAATCCCCTGTCAATGCTCAAAAAACACAGGCACTTATTTCTATAGTACATGTTTTAATCAATGGGCAGTTATGCTCGTACCACACATCTAATGTTATTGTAAAGTATGACAAAGTTGTGGTTCGAACTCATTTTACATGGTGGGCCACCTACAGCCAACTTTAATCCTAAGTGGGCCAGATCAGGGAAACTCCTCTTCCTGTCAGTGTACGGAAGTTTAACTGCACTTTTAATCCAGGAGATATTATAATGTCCAAAAATACAAAAAGAAGTGCAGCTGCAACAGTCTGTCATTTTTCTACATTGTCAACACGATTCATGGCCTTAAATTGGAAGAAATAAATGTATCAAATTTAAATCATTGCTTAGTGCTGGGCCATATCATACCGTTCACGGTAATACCGGTATAATGTTGGGCAACGATAAGAAAATGAAATATCGCGATAGAATATGGGTAAAACGCGCATGCGCAGTGCCTTTGTTTTCATACGCACATGGCGGAAAAAGCATGGCGGCGAGCGACGGAACGAGAAGGGCGAAAGCGGATCGTTGAATGAAACAGATGAACCAGAACTGGTTTGTAAAAATGCTGCAGCTTCACTGGTGTGGAACTGGTTTAGCTTTCGTCCGTCAGATACACAACAAAGCACTATTTTTGGTAGCGCATGCTAGCGGGCCGTCGTTATTACCGTGTTGTTTGGAAAATACGGCGCACTTAAAATCAATCCTTTGATTTTTCTGAAAGTCGACAGAGCCCCTTATAATCCCGTGTGCCTTATGTATGAACTCTGGTTGTGTTTGCTGACCTCGAAACGGTTTTATGTGCACGGCGCTCAAAAATCTGTCAGATGTTTCAGTACGACCCGCATTGTACATTGTGAACCTGCAATGGAGCATTACGGCTATCGTAGGCGGAGCGATACGTACTGTGCTACAACATGATGTTACCGTATTGTGTGTGTATAACCTCTTTTTAAGTGTTGTGGATATTATACATGGTTATGCTGAGGATATGTCGGCCAGTTTCCACTGGAAATGCCTTTTGGTTAAACTGTCAGCGAGGAATTTGCACTGTTACATTTTTATATAACTTTAATGCACATAAAAAAACAGCTGCTTGTTTAAGTGAAAATACATTATTAGTGCAAAAAAACCCATCAAAGTTGTGGAGTTGTAAAGTGCTATACGCTATATTTTTTATTTTTATTGTGTACTTGCTCATTTAACTGTTTATTCATTACTTAATTACTACAGTGTAGTATGAATTGCCATGATAGAGGTCTTTACCTGAAGGAAAAGCTGTAAAACTTGTGAAAAAACAGTTAAAAGTCCCAAATTTATGACCTCCTTAACCTTTGGCCAGATTAGCATCTTTGCCTGGATGATCCAGGGCCCTAAACCTGACATCCCTGGTCTATAATCTTTGTGCTGTCTTATAGTTCCTGGCTAAAGAGTATTGAGGGCCAATTACTTTAATCAGCCATGTAATTCAGACATTTTTGACTGTGGTTGCTGGCATGGTTTTTACAGTAAAGCAGCCTGTTGTTCTTCTGATATTACTGTCTCTTTTGACATAAGGCGGGAGTGTAAAGTCTTGCACTGTGCAGGTAAACAGTCAGCTGTGCAAGGATGGCACTGCTTCAAATAATGTCAGTTGCCTTTGTGGTAACATGCGTTTGAAATGCTTTGCAGCGTGCACTGTTTTGATTCTTCACACACCTGAGTACAGACTGGTGTTCACAAACACGTCTTGGTTGGCTGCTGCTTCTAAACATATCGTGGGTTGTCGGTCTTGCATGCTGCTCAGTAACATTCACTATTTATTATTTACTGCTATTTGTGTTTATGTTGGTTGTAGCTGTGGTTTCCCTACTGTGATGTTTTCCTTGTGCTTGTTTTAGTTTTTTTCCCAGCAGGTGATCAAACCCATTTTTAGTGTCTTTTCTCTCCGTCTCTCTTCTCCTCTGTCTTTCTGTTCCTCTCCTGTTGTTGAGCCTCTTCCCAACTTCTCTTTTCCTCGTCTTTCACCTTTCTATCCCTAGTCCTGTCAGTTTAGAATCTAATAACTTAAAAGTAGTGCTGTCAAAATTAACGCAGATTACGCCGTCATTACGATTAACGCGATACAAAAAATGTAACGCCAACACATCTGGAGTGCAGAATGACTCAAAATCCCTGAAATGTTTCTGTCAACGCATTTCGGGCAGTTTGTCTCGGCAGAAGGAATTTTATTTTTACAGAAGCACTTCCAGCTTAAAATATCACATTGAAGCGAAGCTTATGTTAGTCAGGGATGCTGCTAGCACTTTGGCTAACGTGTCACCCAGCTTGCTCACGGAGCATCGGGGGCTCGGTAAGTCGACCTCGGACATATTGATTGATGCCAAGTGGATTGCAACAAACTGCAGACCTGTTAATGTCGTTGGGAACAGGCGCTTTACAAGCTTTGGTTCCTCGTCTCAAGGACTTGAAGTGCCTCTCCAAGAGTGACACAGAGAGAGGATAAATGTTCACAGTTTTTTGTTTACATGAAGGTTTAAGATGTTCAATAAACATGTTAAGTGCCTATATTTTCCCTTTTTTCTGTTTGCTGATGCAAAATGAAATGCGATAAATATAGAATAAAAATGAATGATATTTAATTGTGATTAATCAAAATTAATCCACAGTAACCCTGTGATGAATCTGATTAAATATTTTCATTGTTTGACAGCACTAATATATATTATGTATGAGTGTAAACTTACCTATTAGTATATAGGGTTTTTTTAAAGTTGTATTTCACAGGAGAGAAGCTGTGTTAAAAGACTGAAACTATTCATATTCTCTTTGAATTTAAGCATTTAACATTATTTGTGTTTATTCTGCTTCATTATGTTGCATAAATGTCAGTTACAAGCTTAAATATAAAGTTGAAAAAGTGTAATTGCAGCCAGGCTATTGATCAAGTAATTGCGATTAATCGCAATTAACTACAGAAAATTGTGAGTTAGTCTTTTTTAATCTATTGACAGCACTACTTAAAAGTAAAAATAAATAAATAAATAATAAAGATCGAACAAACTACGACAATCAAGTGGGCCAGTATGATAAAAGCTGTAACGATCTGTTGGGCTGTGACAGACAATCCTGATTGCTACAGTCCAGAGAGGACAGGCAAAATAAACCCCAAAAACATATTTCACTTGTTGCTGCTGCTTTTTACAAATGTCATTTCTCATAGACCAACACCCAGTTTTTAGATGCCAGCTTGAATTTTGTTTACGTTCCAACCTCTGCTTCAGAGGCAGCCACATGTGACCTCGCAGCCACATCTGGTGCTGCAAGACTCCAGAGCAAATATCTGTGCTTCCTTTTATTGTTGTGTTGTATGTTTTGTCTTCATGCTGACGTTTGATCCTTCAAATATATGAGCAACTGTTTTATAGAAATTTACTTCTGGTAATAAATAAATGCATCAGCCATTTCCTTATATTATGGGTGCAATAAAAACTCAGGTGGAGCCTAAAAGTTTCAACGTTTGGTTTGTTTTTTTTAAATACACACATACATCAAAAAGTGCTCACACAAATATGACAAAGAGACTTTTCGGTTCCAGAAACAGAAAGGACTTGAGCTCAGAGTTTTTTTCTTCTTCTCTCTATTAATTTTACTCTTTTCCCTCCTACTAGCCGTGAAGCAGTTGCCTGGCAGAAAGTTACATTTTTACCTTTACATCAGAGAGGTTTAACGGATCAGTGTTACAATAAAACTGTAACACTGCTGGTTGCCCACGTTGTGACATGCATGCGTGTTGATTGCGTCTTTAACACATACCTGGGGAAGGCATCGAAGCAGTAAGTCTTGCGTGTGTCAGGGAAGGCCACCCGTAAGCCCGACATTAGTGGTGAGTGCAGGATGACGGCAGCACATTCATAGCGAGCAGCCAGATCGATGGTGGGCACCGTGCCGATGCTCTGACCATACAAGATGATATTCTCAGGAGTTACACCATACCTTTACAAAAACACACAGAAAAGCCACATTCATTTATACTGTGATGTTACTCAGCATACACAAGGCTTCACACATGAAACACTACATAAACTACTACAGGCTCATTTAAACCATTTGTGACGCCATTTAAGCAGCAACTGCTTAAATTAGAAGTTTAAAACTAAAAGGCAGTCTGAAGGGGTCACATTCGTGCTGACCCTGGCTGCAAATACGGGTTTTTGCTAAAAATAAATTAAATAAATAAGATGAAGGTTTTTCTGTCCATATTTTACTCTGGTTGTCTTGTTGCTGGCTAAAGTGAGACAGGAAAATCCAGCTGTCAGCTGTAATGTTAGTTTGTAGAGCACTTAATGAACGAGGACTGTTTGGTGGAGAATCACTTTGAGTCAGGTGATGTCTTCTTTTTGTGTTCCCTTTTTTTGAACAGTATATAACACAATATATAATATATATATTTTCATCCTAATCAGCAAAATATTTAGATTCTTATATTATTGTCATTGGAGTTTAGCCTGTTTGTACATTTAACATTCAGCAGCTTTCTAAATTGAATAGTTTATTTTACAATACAGAAAAACAAAGACTTTACCACAGTCAAAATTATTAGACCTGATAGACCCAGGTGCCAATAGTCATCTACTAATCATAAGGTTGGCCTTTCGATCCCTGGGTGCTCCCTGGGTGTCCATGCCAAATATCCTTGTTTAATGATATTAGAGTGAATATTGGATAGAAAGCACTTAAACATAGAAAAAAGTGTTTTTGTGAAAGAGTGAGTCTCTCAAGCTGGACCTTCAGTTCACCCCACAGATTTTGAAAGAGATTCACGATTCCTTCCACTTTGATTGGATTCCTGGTTCCAGATATACTTGAAGAATGTTTCTTTGGGATGCACGCCACTCCCTTCTTTCTCCAAAAAAGCGTCTCAATGTCCAAAGAGCTCTAGTTTCATCAAATAAAAGGATGCAGTTCCAGTATTCATAATGTTTGTCCACGTTGTCCTCCGTCTTGATGGTGTCTCGCCTGCAAAAGTGGTGTTTTTCTTGGTCTACGACCTCGCTTTCCATTTGTGTTCAGTGTTCTAGTGGTTGTCCTCTTTGAGACTAGAATTCCCAACTTGGCCAAGTCCTTCACTTCTGTTTTGGAAGACAATTCTTGCTAGTTTGTTCGAAGTGTCTTTGGAATCTTTTGCTTCCTGCCTCTGCCAGGCCTGTTCTGTTTGAATTTCTTGATTCCCACTCCATTTCATAACACTATTTTAACTTTGTATATTCATCTCCTGCTTTGTTAGTACCAACAATTCTTTTTCTCAAGCATAAACTCATTTCTTGTGTTGTTGGAGCTGCACTGCTTTTATCATCTAGTATAAATCTAGATGACAATGAATGTGATCTTTATGTTATCACCCTACTGGTGTATTAAAATAATGACACTATTATGAGATTCATAATAAACTGAACGTTGCTCCTAAATACGTTTGTATTGCAGGTCTGTTTTTTGTCGTGGGTGAAACACTCAAGCATGTATTAAAGGAAGCATCGAAGCAAAGAATTTGTGTGGAGCATTTTTTTTATTATCGAATTATTTGAATTAATTGATGAATTGTTGCAGCCCTACATTTAATTACTGAGAAATTCTTTCAGTAACAGTATGACAGTGGATCAACCATTAGACATGTGACCTGGAAACTGGCATAGCGTTTCCCAGCTTCTCTTCTAAAGTACTGCAGTCCTGACAGAAAACAGTTAGTCTGTCAAGCAGAGGAGATTCTGGATGGCATGTCCTCTTGCCTTCACTCACAATCTGGAAAGGAAGCTTAAAACAAACCCTCCCATTCCCTGACAGTGCTGGGAAACAAACTATACCACAGCAAACACACAAAGGTTGTTTTTGTTGTTGTTGTCGTTTTTTTTTTTTTAAACCATTCTGTTTCCAAATCCAGCTTTACAAAGGATTTGGAGTAGAGGTGCTGTGTTGGACGTCCCCTATGAAGAGATGTCATTGCAACAGCTCTTCAGATAACAGCTTGGGTGTGACTAATCTTTTGGCCTAGACAAGTACTTCCTCTGATAAGCAGCTACTGAACTGCGCGGTCATCCTGACAGCTGATTATGACCTGACACATGGATGGGCAAAGTCCCCGCTGGGTGCCATCTGACTCACAACTCCCTGGACTTTGGAGCACCAGACAGAACATTGTAAGGAAAAGAGACTCATCGTTGAGAATGAATGCAACTGTATATCATGGCTACTAAACGATGAAGAACAAAAAGAAGAAGACCAAGCAGATGGACATCATCAAATGACTTTCATGAGCCCTCAGCAGACAAAAGGCATAAATGTGTTTTTTGTTTTTTTTAAATGGCCAAAAATTACAGATATGTTTTAAGACACCCAGTGGAACATCTTGAAAACAGAGCAATTTACTGAAATGACCTGTTTTTCAGGGATAAATATCGGGAGTCAGTCAACACTGTGAAAAGCAGTGGTTTAAGAATAAGATCTCTCAACAACATGGTGATTTATGGTATGCCGTGAACAATGTGGAAAAGAACGCTTAAGAGCCATAATATCTGGCAGATATAATGCAGAACCAGCTTCAGCAAAGGTGATGTGGTATCTCCAACACTGTGATCGATGCAATTATGTGCAGGAACTTCGACGGCTGCCGTGGAGTCCAGTTCAACAATGACCAAGATTGAGTCATGAGTGTGTATGTCATAGGAAACTTGCACATTTTGTCAACAAAATACATGTTTTAAGGCAACATTTATCACCATAGGGACAATGCCTTTTACATCCTCCACTTCCATGACGGTGAAGGACCAACATGGCAATTGTAAAGAAAGTGACACAGTGGAAGCTGTGGCATTACGAATTCTGAATTTAACAAAGACCTAGTTCAATTCTGCAGTTAGTTTAAGAGAACAAATGGAAAAAACTGACAGAGTTAAGCTGAAAAATACAAGAAACTGCATCATATTGAAGATATTAACAAACAAATTGGAGAAACAGAGGGGCGCATTATCAGTGACTACCATTAACCAGTGCTCCCCCTTGACGGCAGAGCGGGCTGGTTACGAGCCGGGAACGAGCTCGCAAAGAGCACGCGCATCTTTGCAGTCTGAGCGGTGCAGGGCTGTAAGGGAAAAGGAGAGATGCAGACTGATGCAACAAAAACCAGTAGGGTGTAATGCATACACTGTATTCTATAGCACACAGGAGTATTAGCCTATTATGTACAATTAGTAAACTGTTTTGTGACAACTGACGAAACAAAAGAGCGTCCTGTGTGTGCAACAGCACGACAAAGCATTACCTTTCCTTTGATTAAATGCACAAGTGGTGCTGGTCATTAGCTGCTCGCTAACTGGGTAAGGCTGACCACTGTTTTAAGAAACATATTTAGTTTTAAAGTAAGTTACAGGGCCTGCCTTTCTGGAGGACTAAATAATTAAGAAATAGAATATATTGGATTTATATTTCAAGCACTGGGAATATATAATAAGGGATTCTGGATCAGCACCATGATGCAAACTTGTGGCCATAGTATATACAGCAGGGGTGTCAAACTCAAATACACAGTGGGCCAAAATTCAAAACTGGAACAAAGTCGCGGGCTAACGTTAATATTTATTGAAATATATTTATTCCTCCAGATATAAGAATGAATCTTTTCTTATGGACTCAAACACGTTTTGCTGAAAAATTGAATATGGAACAAGCAAAGCTTAATACTAAACAATATATATATTAGCTGTGTAATACCAGCAGGCCAGCTCTGATAGGAATTTGGTTTGACACCTATGATATACAGTATTCTGGAGAAGGTATAAAATGTCACTGTATGTGTGTGTTTGCTTTATATGTATAGACTTTTTTTTTAAAATTATTAATCATGATATAACATGGTCCAGACATGAGGAGGAAACTGTGACAAAAGGAGCTGTGTGATGCAGTGCATCCCTCACCAGCTGGATTAAAGAGGTAACAATAACACGTGTACCAGTTGTTGCATTGCAGAGGTGTTCAAGTAGAAAAACAATAATAAATAATGTTTTGGTTCTATAACATTTTTCTATTATTTCTCTATTATGGATTAGGTGCAAGAGTTTTTGTATGTGTGGGTAATTCAATAACAGACTAATGCAACAGCAGACTGTGCCTTGTTCTCAGAGGGACAGCAAATGGAGAGTGATAGTTTAGATGAGGAGATGGAAGGAGGAAGAGAGTAAGTCACAGGCGCTGTCACCGATCTTTGCATTTTATTATTATCTCATAACACTTGTTTAATCAGCTACCAGCTCTCCTATGGACTTTTTAATGTCTACAGTGTCAGATCAACACAGCCCTGCCCTCCAGCACCATCAGGAGCAGCAGCAACACCTCAACAGCAACAGTGTACCCATCAGGTAAAACATAGGCTACGTTTGCTTTGCATTGTCCCTGCCTGATGACAGTGATATAGTATGGTGTGATTTCATATTAGATTCTTGATGAATGTGGGTTGTTGTTATTCTGCCCCTTTTTAACTTTCAGCACCATCTCTGCTCATGGTCAACTTCACTCCAGCATGTTTTCTGATGAGGCGAAAAACTGGAGCACCAGGAAGCACATGTAAAATGTCTACATGTAAAATGTCTCACCCATTCAGAATGGCTCTGAATGGGTGAGACATGCAAGTCGGTAACACCACAAATTAATAA
Source organism: Haplochromis burtoni (assembly GCF_018398535.1). Lineage (NCBI taxonomy): Eukaryota > Metazoa > Chordata > Actinopteri > Cichliformes > Cichlidae > Haplochromis > Haplochromis burtoni. The sequence goes on from NW_024584129.1 coordinate 23,384, forward strand.
TCTCAAATAAATTATCAGTTATGGGTAGGGATGGGTACCGGTATCGGTTCTGACATAAACGGTAGTAACCAGACCGAAAAGCAGCACACATTTCAGTGCTTTATTTC
>NW_024584130.1:0-23358 GCF_018398535.1 Haplochromis burtoni
GACGATAGATGATAACAAGTAAGACTGGTTTCTGAGTTTTACACCTCAACCTCATACTTCTACAGACTGAGAGAACATGATTGAAACACCACATTCATGTATTAATGTGCAGTAACCTGCCACCATTGTGGCACTTATGTTTTGCCTATTTTGTGTCTGTTCAGTATAGCCGAGCTCCATCATTACTAGTTGTCCCAATAAACACCATTCCCACATTTAACATTTACTTTTGGACTTACTGTCCATCTGTAGCTCAGCTGCTGCTGGAGGAACCCATCTGTGTTCCAGTTACAGGAGATTCTGCTCACACAAACATTGCTATTTACTGCAGCCTGCAGGGTGTACTGTACTGCAGGAAGACATGCACAAAAGTCCAGGTTTTATTCACTGATGTTGAGCCATGAAGGAATGAGGAAACAAAGGAGAGCAGAGATTGCATGAGGTAAAGAAGAGAAAAACAGATGAGTGAAATTGTGAAGAAGAGCAGCCAGTAAACAAACTTATGATTGATGGTAAACGGTGAAGAACATAATGAGATGGAGAGAGCAGTACTGTGTCTGTGGTGCTGTGGAAGAGACAGAAGAGCTGCTTGTGTGAGTGTGCTCATTCCTTGATTTTGTGAGGGCCAATTAGAGTTTTAGAACAAGGACACCTTGGAGGACATCCTGCCTGCTCCTCACTTCTCCCACTTCTTCAATCCATAAACACCTTCTGTCATTTTCAAAACCTTATTATTGCACTCACCCAAAAACATTTTGTTTCATTAATGTGAAAGTGAGGATGATGGTGATTTATTCACTGTAAAACAGAATTTGCCATGGCATTTTAAGCCAAAATATTAATCTAGTTTAAAGGTCTTCAAACACTGAGGACGTTGCAAAAATGCCCCACGAAATTCTGAATTTGTTTGATGCAGACTTGTTGAAACAACATCCAAATTAGTTCAAAGCGCCAATTTTTTCATTTAAGAAAAAAAAACAAAAAAACAAAAAAAAAAAACAAAGCGCCAATTGACCCAGAGCAGTGTGTCTGAGATAAAACTGTATTATTTTACTATTTTCATATTCAGTTAGCTGGAGCTACAATCTGATTGGCCAGATTTGTTTATTTGCACGCGAAAAGACTGAAAAATCAACCTCAATCTAAAAGACCACATGCCACAAATTTGTCCTTTGAAATGAGACATTTAGTGTAAGTCTGTTGGTGTATTGTTTTTTTATTACATTTTGATATTGACACATTTCTGTGTATTATTCCTTACACTGCAACGAGTCAAAGTACCTCATTTCTAATTAATCACAGTGATACAGAGATGGATTGTTGATGATATCTGTAAGTGTAAGTGCTTCTGTTAGGTCCTGTTTGCCTGCTTTTTATGGCTGTTGCTGAAACGTTTTTGAAGTGGATCTGCTACTACTATTTCTATGTAAAGTACATATTGGACATGACAAAACCAACAAAAAAAAGCACAGCTACCTGGATGCTAAAGTACTTTCAAATTTCAAAAATGTTAAGGGATATATTATTAACAGGTAACATTGGAAGGCCGATTACACCACAGCGAAACGATGGAGGCTGTCCACATTCGAAGGCTCGTCCCAACACAGCCCACAACTGCATCCTCCTTTTTCCCGGATTTGCCCACCCTATCCCAAAATTAATTTAAAGGTGAACAGGAGATTTCTGTTCTTGTAAAAATGGACAAAGTGGGAGAATAATACAGTTTTATATGTAAGGATATGAAAATCTAGTGGTACAAAAGTTAAAACCTTTTGCTTTGAAACTTATTTGTGTGCTGCTCTTTTTGTCAACTGCCATTTTAGATTTCTTTTGTCATTAGGGCAAAATCCAGCGTCAGGAGAAGAAGCAAAGGCAGGGAGGACCTGATAAACCTCATCAGAGTGGACTTGAGACCGAAAAAAGAAGCTGAGGAGAGGACAGCGCGTGAAAGCAGGGAAAGGATGGACAGATTGCTTTTAATATTTAATCAATCTCTTAATACTTAAGAGATTAGTTCAGTTGTTCTAAGAAATGAATTTAAAATTTGTTTAAGAATTTGTGAGTTTGTAAGTTATGCTTTATGAATTAATTGATTTAAAGAAACCTAATTATTATATTTACAGTCTTGAACGACTGCCACATCACAAAGATGTATTAAGAAATATGCAAAAACAGAAAATGATGGATATGAAATATTACTACTACAGTATAATCCTCTTTAGCAGAAAACAGTTTAACAAAATGCTGTTTAATAAAACAAAACAAGATTCTTAGATACATTTGTACTTGCCTGTTAACAGCAGTTGTGGTCTGGCGGTCCTCCAGTCCACCTGTGTTTTTCCTCTTCATTTCACAGAGTGTTTTGATTAATGTACAGTTAATTGAGTCATGAGGTAATTTTTGGTCACTTTGAAATATTAAAAGACCAAATGGAAAAGTCTTTAAATAAATAAATGTTAATGAGCTAATAAAGTGAACTTAAATTAATAAAACAGAGAAACTAAATTAACAGTTGACAGAACCTACATCCATTTACTTAGTCTGTGGCTTCTGATAAGCAGAAATATATTTGTGTTTAGAATTAAACTTTAAGAAATAATTTCTTTAATGCCGTTATTATTTCCATGCTTGAGCATCCACTGCTTGCGGCAAAGCACGATTCCATTTATTAGTTTTTTAACCCTTTCTACCAGAAATATGTTATTAAATCATGGTCCACTGCCTGAGTCTCTCCAAGTGGCTAAAATGGAGAATCTGCCTGGTACTCTCACTATAATGGGCATAGCAACTGTGTCTCCTTCCTGTTGTATTAACAGCCTACGTATCTCAGGTTCACCACCCATTATAACACTGTTATTCACTCACAGCCTCAATTTTAAAAATGTTGCTCGCTCATAGGGACACCTTCTACAAAATTCCCTCAAGTGTCTCTTATTCATTAATGTTCATTTTAGTCTTAACATTCGTGAAGCTGTTCATGACTGAACTAAAAAAAAATTCAAGATTAACGATTGGATTACAACTTTTTTATAAGGCCTGTAGACTAAAGTTACTGTAAGAAAAATTTAAACGTCAATGAAGCAAGTAGTTGAAAAACTAAACATAACTGCCTTCACACTGAAGCTGCAAACACTCAGACAAGAAGCTGTAACGTGTTTTGTTTTTTTGTGGCGCTCTCTCTTGTTAATTGTCACTTAGTGTGAGTCACATGTGCACGTCCCAGATACATCCCTGCTGAACCCTAACACTCTCTCCGGATGGGAAATGAAGTGAGACCAGAGCTTGGTTCAAATTTTCACAGAGGTTTTCTTATTAATACATTAATTTATCTGCTGCTGGAGTACTGAACTGAAACATATTTATTTTTTCCTCCCTCTCTCTCTTTCCTGGAGCTGTGTGATTGCCACAAGTGGAACAAAATCAATTTCTCCTTTGCTCATACTGTAAAGTTTAGGAATATGCAGACAGATTCATTATTGCTGAACAGAGGTAGAAATTGCTGCTTTCTTCCTTTTCATTTGTCTGTGAGGCACAAATAATACGGGATAAAAGGTGCACATCCGGGAAAATCAAACACTGTATTTAAGAGGAACAAAGGCATCATGATGATAACTGCTGATTTGTGCTAACTACAGGCTAATAAAATACTAGATTTCACTTCCCAATTTTCACTTCAGGTGTCGCTTCTTGGACCGATTATACCACATAACAGGCCTTAGTATTCGTCAAATTTGGTTTTAAAGCACCAAGACCTCAAAAGCAATTTAGCGATTTACATGGTGACGCCTATTAGCAAATGTGTGGCTTAGCAGTTAGCAAAGGTCTACGGTGGCTTGTGTCACCATTACTATCACATAAATTTTAAGTCTTTGCAATATAACCACGAAGGAGTTATTTACAAAGTTTATAAAAGCAGCTATAGAGACAAAAACTCTTTTTCCCCCCAATACCAGGCTGTAAACATTTGGTTACTGGGCTGAAGCTAACTTTTCGGCCAACCTCAATTTGTCAACCCTTGAGGTTTGTCTCTTGGGTGGAATCCAGTATGTTTGACAGGAATTTCTTCTTCCAAAATAATCTTTTTTCTAATTTGTATTTCTCAAATTTAATTTAATTAGCATGTTCTGTTTCCTATGTCTTTAATGTTTCAGGCAACTTCTTTTCCATTTTTATATAAAAATTGTCACAGTGAATTATCTACCTTCTTTGCTTCTAATTGCCATATTTGACAGCAAAATTTTTGTGCCTCATGCCATTCCTGGTGCAACCCTCCACATTGATCCAGGCTTGAGCTTAGCTGAAACTGTACGACGAGTATGTCTACCCTCAGCACTCAAAGCAAAATTGATGGAATTTGTAATACTCACCTATAATTGCCATCTTTGCAGTTGAAAACTTGCGTATTGCAGCTTCATTGCTCTGATGAATGGACATTATTTTAGGAAGAAAAAAGAAATTATAGATGTTTTACCTGAGTGAAAGTGATCTCCCATAACTGAGCCACCATCATACCCAGTGAGATTCTTCTAATAATTGCAGAACAGACTGTAGTTATAGTACCAGTGGTTATGAACTTGATAGCAAGGCCAGAACTTTCTCTGGTCAGAAATTCTGAAAAGCCTAGAGTTAATCTGCTGCTGCTCCTTATTAAGACGATCCAGCTGAGTTGATTTGAGAACCTGATAACTAGGGCTGCCACAAACGATTATTTTGATAGTCGACTAGTCACCGATTATTTTTGCGATTAGTTGACTAATCAGATCATCATCCATTGGACATAAACGTACAGATTATTGCACCAGCATGCACCTGCTCTTATATAACTATCATTAGCTTACAGCTTTAAGTGTTTAAGGTATGTGCTAACTAAAAATAAAGACAAGATGATAGTTTATTAAATTTTAATGAAATCTGCAGATTGTTTCGGTGAAGTTTAATAAACTCCTTGCTATCTAAAATATAACAGGACACCGGAGTATATTCTCCAGCATCTCACACTTCTGATAATCAGTTGTCTGCTTGACGTTTATTCAGCTGTGCAAAAACTATAACTTTAATTTCAGCCAAACCGATTTACTCAGGAACAAATAAAATACTAAAGAAAGCCAAACAATAACATTTTTAAGTGATCTAAGTGACTTATATATGTTTAACCTGAGTAGCGAAAGACGGCGGTGGGTTTGAAAACGATTTGCCGGGGGTCCGGTGTTCTCAGCGGCTCTAGTGGGCCTTGCCCCCGGCTAGCTATCGAGCTGGTAGGTAACAGACGTCTCCGAAAACGTCGGAGCGCTTTTGAAAATATGTGGTGTCTTGATAAACTGAGCAGATATTTGCGGTTTACACAGCTACATTCTCGCCTGAAAATATGTTAAACGTTTATTTTGTGACCCAGAAAGAATAATAAGAGTAATATTAAAACTAACTAGCTGCCGCCATTGTTGGAAACTGAGCAGGGCTGCGCTATGAATTCTGGGACAGAGCTACTTCTTCTTCTTTGGGGTTTAACGGCAGCTGGCATCCTTGTACATGCAGTGCTGCCATCTTCTGTTTCAGTCCGTTATTACACTCTTAAATCCTACTACTTATTCCTGCGTCTTTTGGGATCTTACAAAGCTTCAAACGACGCGTCGACTATTAAATCAGTCGTCGATGATTTTGATAGTCGACGTAATCGTGACTAGTCGACTAATCGTGGCAGCCCTACTGATAACATCATCCCAGGACTACCTTGAGAAATCTACCAGGCAGGAGACGGGAAGGCTTGAGGGTCTTTGCTCTGCTGTTACTACTCTGACTATAACCCTGAAATGAATTAAACAGTATGGAGGATGGATAGATAGCATCACAAGTGAGTTGTTGCTGTTTTTTAAGTTCTCAATGGCTTGAGGAACAAAAAGACCTCCCTGACATGCCTTCAGCATCCAAACTGTGTGGGCCTTTCAGGTCATCAGGTAGAGGATACACTCTAGGCCAAAAGTTCCCATGGTGAAACCTAAACAAGAAGAGGCATCACTTACTTACTGTGCTGGACAATACTTCAACAACTCAAAAGAACATTATACCAACTGGCTTAAAAAGTCTTCATGTACTAAAGTGCCTTTAGCTGAACCTTAAACATGTAAACACCATGAATCACGCAGCAATTGTATAATTGCTAACCTTGCTAGCCTTGCTTGTGATTGCTCATGCTTCACTGTTTTCTGCTGCTGTTTCAACTAAATTAAGAATGTTGGACTTCCTGCAAAGGTAATTTTCTACTTCTATAACTCCTTTTCTATTAGAAACCATGCAAAAATAACCTGACAATAATTCATGTTTTAAGTTTTCACTATCACAGTTTCTGGCTAATATCTGATTAATCTTGCTTTAAGGCAGGTACCAATTCCTCAAAAAACTGCATTAAATTATTGAGCTTACAGTGTGTAGCTTCCCTTGTTTTCACTCAAAAGTCAAATTTCACACTGCTGGGTTTGGCTAAATCAGGGACTCGCTTTCAAATTGAAGGTCATGACTCCAGACTGGATTAAAATTTACTGCTAGTTTTAAAGCTAGTTTGCTGAAAATAAGAATTCAAATTGTTCATGATGACAGATAATTATTACCTCAACTCATATAGAGAAATAAACCCTGTCCATATGGGGCTTTCCAAGTGCTATTTTTATGAACATAGAACTAATGCTGCCAAGTTTGAGATTGGAAAAAAAAAAACATAATGCAAAAAAACTTACCAGGAAAAGACTTAATTAAAAAAAATTTACAGCAGTCCAACTGGTTTTCTGCATGGTTTATTCATGTGTGCCAACACAACCCCACAAACATTGGAAAACATAAAACACATCAGCAGATATCTCAGGTGTTGGTGGTGTAGGCCTGTCGCAGAGGTGGAAATTCAAAGCATGAAACGCTGGAGGGTTTGTCTGCAGAGTGAGATAAGACCGAGCAATGCATCTCTGCCACCCAGATTCCTTCAAGTTCTTTCAAGAGGTCCTGCAAGCGTCCGGGCTGTCCTCTTCATTGCCTGTCACATTTCTGGGACATCAGAAAAACAAACCCTAGAACAGTGTTTAAAATGGATTATATAACACGGAGAGCACTGTTTCAGATTTTCCAGAAATCAGTTGTTTTCTGGATATAATTGTATCTCTCCAACCTGTGGCTGCATTTGGAACTGAAGCATTTTAGTGACAGTGGGAAGGAAGAACTCCCCTTTAACAGGAAGAAACCTTTGGCAGAACCAGGCTCAGGGAGTGGCGGCCATCTGCTGCAACCAGCTGGGGTTAGGGGAGGAAGACAGGAGAAAGACACATTGTGGAAGACAATAATAATAACTAATGATTAAATGAAGGGTGGTGAGAATATTTATTGTCAATAGAGAATGCCTCACGTTGTTATATTGTGATATATATTTAATCTTTTACCTGGAGCCTAATCTGTATGTTGTTGTAGACCTAAACTTAAATCGTCTATTTGTGCTGTTGGCAAACTGATATACTTAATCACACTAAGAAAAGTGAAGTTAGTTAGAGGTGAGTTAGTTATTTATAAGAAAAAAAAAACTGGGTCATTTTAGCCCACCAGATGGTTGTTAGACATGATTAACTCAACCTTTGTGGATACAAATGAGTTAGTATTGTCATAAAATAAAAAATAATAAATGCTTTTATTAGATCTCATAGGTTCATAAATGGTACACATACATCTAAAAAGACAATCAGTGCTAGCTGTTGCATCATGTGAACAGTCATTTTGTTGCTTACTGCTCTATGCTCAATGGCCTTTGTACAGCTTGGTGGTACTGAGTTTGAGTCCCTTTTGCTTTCAGAACTGCCCTTTTTTGTGGCAAAGATTGAACAAGGTCCTTGAAGCATCCCTCTAAAGTTTTGTTTCATATTGATATGGCAGCATTATGCAGGTGCTGCAGATTTTTTAAGCTAATTTGCTATTCCTCCACATCGCAGAGTGGGCTATTGGATTGAGACCTGGTGACTGTGGAGGCCATTTGGGTACAATGAATTCCTTGTCATGTTCAGGAAACTAGTTGGAGATTATCTGAGCTTTTGTCACATTATCTTGCTGGACTCAGCCCTAAGAAGATGGGTGGTCATAAAGGAATGGTCAGCAACAATACTGTGGCATTTTGATGATGCATAATGGGTACTAAGAGGTTTAATGTGTGCCAATAAAATGTGAATCCAAACTCCATCTGAATGTTGGCAGGGACAACATTTGGATGGTAGCCAATGCTAAATGATAGCAGGAGTTGAGATTCAATAGAGCATGACCAGGTTTTTCCCATCTTGGTAGGCCCGTACAAATTGAAGTCTCATTTTTTTGTTCTTAGCTTAGAGCAAGCTTTTTTTGCTAGGCCCTCCTTTGTTTTACAAGAAAAATGTTTGAAGAAAAAGGTATGTGCCTTTTTTCACGTCATGCTGTGCGCCACGTTATTGTTTACACAAGATGAATTGCAGAATGGCAGATGGAGACAAAATACTGATAATGTTAATCTGACTATCTTCAGTTTTTAAACGCTTACATTTACACACACAGTTACTGTCCCTCTATTTAGAAAGGCAGAGGCGTCATGGTGTGATTATTTTACGTAGTTGTTTTTTTCCTGTGTAATAATATTCAACATTGCTATCAATACATTTTTAAAAAAATGCCTCTCTGTGCAAAATGGGTTTAAAAACATCAACAGCTGTGGGATACTGTTAGTCCGTGATTTGAACCAGGGAAAGAAATCGTGGCAGGATGAGCCTGATATTATTTGTATCCCGCTGTAACTTTACTGTATACAGAGCTAACATCTCCAAAATGTCAGGAGTAGTTAGTTATTACAAGTGTTTGTGAACTAAAAATCAAGAATGTGGGACACTGTTTGTCTGTGATTTGAAGAGCCCAGCGCTGCTCCCGATGAAGGGAAAACCAATTCTGCAGGGGAGACCTACCTCGGCACTTGTGCAGGTGAAACCAAAGGGCAGACATGCTTCACCATATTTTCTAGTCTTTGGCTTAGAATGAAGTTGGTTTGGAAACATTCAGCTATGCTTCATCTCCTGCTTTGCGTTTGTGTGGGCGCCCCGTGCTAGCAGTGTCCAAGCGTTTTGGGTTTTTTTCCCTTTTCATATATTTTTACCCAGACAACTGTCTCTCACCGGATATTTTATTTTTTTCTGCCCGGTCTTTGTAAATCATAGAGATGGCTATGTGGGAAAAAACTACAGTTCATCGCAAATGAAGTAGCTGGTGTCTGATGGGTTTTTGTTTTGTTTTGTTTTTTTAACACCTATGGGACACAATTACAATTTGTGTTTTCCACTTCTGTCCTGTCTTTATTGCAGATGCTTTTGAAAACTCATGCGTGTCAACACGGGGCTGATTTTACAGAATGTTTCACTCGATATATTAAAGAGAACAATTTAAACAGTGAAGTGCACAAAACTAAATGGCATCACACATATTTTCACTTTTTTTGATTTTGAAGATTTATGTCTTCTGACTTAGAGATGAGCGCTACAGAGAGTATGGAAATCAATAAGTATGGAGAGTCAGATAAACACGTTGTTGCACTGTTTCCTTGCTGAGAGCTGTGATTTCTGTAATTCCTGTAATCACCGTGAGATGGACAAACATGCAGCAAAGAACTTTTCCAGCACAGAACACCTCATGAAATCACAATCTGGCTTTTACTCACAGTTGTTGTTGCCTGCCTACCACTCTGTAAGTTAAATATTTAGGTAGATTAAACCTAGGGCAGCTATTTGGTGTCCAGGGTAAAAGATGTTGCTTTTGTGGGCTAACCACACACAGAAAGCAGAAAGCATACTGGCTTGAAGTAAGTTCAAGTAACTGTTGTATTCATGGTGTCCTCCTACATTCTCAGCTCTTCTTTGCTCATGCTTCCTTATCCTGGCTCATCTTCTCATCCTCTCACTTACCCTCAGACCAGTGCAGGAACCTTATGCTGTAGATGGCAGCTGGATCACTGTAGCTGGAATGAAAATATGTTCATTAGCTCCATCAGCAGGATGCTCTGTGCCCCCTATGCTAAAACTAAAAACATTAATATCAGTGCTTCAGGACTATCAGCATTTTTATCAGACTGCGTCAAAGCATAATGAGCTTTTATATGGGCAGAAATGACTCATCTTTATAATTTATGTGTATAATCAGACTTTGATTCTTGGGGCACCAGATAAGAATGGCAGCAGCAACTGTATCTCCTGGCACCATAGTGAGGGGCAGTCTGTTCCAGCACATCCTGTTGTTGTTTTTCGATTTTTATTTTAATGGCTTTATCAGCCTATAATGGTAAAAGTTTTTAATAAAGTTTTGCAAGTCTGCTTGAGTTTGTTCTTCTCTTATATATGTGTATATAGAGAATCTGCACCAGATGTTGCCAGCTGTACTGCAGAGGAGACAGAAACTGTTCTACAGATGGAACTCTTCCAGCTATTATCTTGGGGAATATGAGTTTTTTTTTTAAATATAACAGATGATCTCGGGGAAAACCCGAATGAAACGCAGTGAATGATGATGTGTTTTATGAAAATGTTACTGGACTCACACTTACTCGACCACAGTGTATGACATCATGACTTTTTGGGGGACAGAAGAAAAATTGTGCAGTGATTGATTAAAAAGTTGTGTAATCCCGTCACGTTATTGGGAAGCAGTGTTTGTTTGGCCTGACTATTGAAATTTTAGCTGTGGGAATGCATCCACAGGGAATTCTTTTTTTTTTTTTTTTCGCCTGTCCCATTTGGTTCTTTAGCCATCAGAATTGTTGTCTGAAGACCAACAAGGATACCCAATGGATTTACTTTGCCAAATGGATCATCGTGGCATTGCCGTATTGGTCCATTTGATCGACCTTTGTTTTTATTATATTTTATTTTCAGATGTTACAGACGGGACAGACATGAGTGAGGGATAGGAAAGGGAGAAAGAAAGAGGAAGGAAAAGAAAAACAGAAGGGGAGAGGGACAGTGAGAAAGGGGGGAGAAAAAAAAATCTCCTGGATCACCTGTTGAGAGAAGAATAGAAAACAAGCAAAAAAAGACAAAAAAAAAACAAAGCAACATACTAAACACAACACCATCGCATTAATCTAGCTAAGTGTAAACAGCAGTAAATACTAAATATTCAATGTTGTTGTGCAGCACGCAGGACAGATGTGCTTCGAAGTAGCAGCCAAGAAAGGTGTAATTTGGGTCTACGAGCAGTGAACACCCGTGTGCATACCTGTGTGGATCAGCGCGCTTGTATTCCAAAGGTTTCTCCATGTAACGATCTGCTAGGGAGTGTGGGGGGGCCACAGCCCCGTCCTCCAGGGTGTGAAGCAGGTATGGAGGAGATCAAAACTCCAGACATCCAGAGGCCCCCAGAACACAAGAGACCAAGGAAGACCAACAGAGGGGCAGCCGCGCCACTGTCCCAGTAAGAGCTGAGGAGAGTCCCAGATGAGGGCTCACTCAGCAGCCGCGGAGCAGAAGCCAGGGGGAGTTGCAGTGACGCGCCCGTGAGCTCCGCCGGCAGCCAGCCGTGCCTGAGTGACCGAGCCCCAGGCCGAGAGGCCGGGGGCACCCCACCTCCGAAGTGGCCCGAGCGAGCCCCAGGCTCCAGGCCCCGATAAGCGGCCGCCAAGGAGTGAGCCGGTGTGTACCTGGACGCCCATCCCCAGACACAAAGAACCACCAACGCACCGACACCTGAGGGAGTCCGCCACTGGCAGGGGAAGTGGTGGTAGGGGGAGATAGGCCTCCAAACCTTGGAGGGCCTGAGTGTCCCCAGAGAGGTGGCGTCCTGATACCCAGACCTGACATATAGACACAGACATACAGGCACACACAGACACAAACATCCATTCCCACCCTCATGCTCTCATATGCACTACTCCACACTCAACCAACGTGGAGATAGACATAAAGAGACGCTGTACACACGAATCACACTCCCCAAGCGTACTCTACAAACCGGGTCTAGGTACCCTTGCCCCTGGAGGGGGGAATTGCACCCAGACCCAGGTGGTGTTACCCTTTTCCCTGCGGTGGGGAGAGGCAGACCACCCCGACTCCGTAGCAGCAGGGAGGCCCCACACCCAGACCGCAGTCGGACGGCCAACTCCACACTAGCCCTCCCGCTCCAGCAGGCCGCAGAGAATGGGGGTGGGAGAAGACTCCAAACCTCCCTCCACCCGCTCATTGTAGTGTTGATGCATTGTGTTCTAAGGTGCAATTAAAACCCAGGAGGGCATGGAGCTACCTGCCAAGGAGCAGCAGGTAAGCGCATAGTCCCTCCTGTAGCCCTCAATGACGTATTAACCCTTTAGAAGCCGGTCAGGGGCACGCTCTGTTTTGCGTAACTATTTTTAAATCCCGTAGCTCTGCAACCACGTAAGCTAGCGCAATATTTTTTGCATATGAAACCGGAGGAGTTGTACTTACATCTATGCCATCAGCTTGTCCTGGTCACGGTTTCCTTCCACATAAGCTTTGCAAAAACTGCATAAAAAGCGCTTGCAGAACAAAAACATAATATTCCAGAAACACGCTTTGCCGATCCGATCAGCTGTTCATAACACTTCCTACGTTGGAATAGACGTCAGCGCGAACTTTTGCATTCCGCCATTACCTGCCCGAAACCGGAAGTGACGTCATTTTCGCGGAAATGTAGTCTTTTTTACCATCAGGGCCTCAGGGCCTATACTGGTTTTTTAAAAGTTATCTTTGACTTTATGACTTTCTGTGTCGTTTCTGGGATGCTTAGGACTCATATTGCACTGCTGGAAATAGTTTATTTTGATGCATATGCTGCTTTTTTGCAAATTTGCATATAATATTTATTTTCGTTTTTCCTGCAGTGTATAAAAATTGGTGTATTTCAAAAATAAAACTATGAAGACACTCAAAATAAATTTCCTGTGGTGGGAAACTATTTTGTGCAACTTTTTTGTATTTACAGTTTTGAGGGATAAGCCTCTTAAATTTCTCTAACTAGAAATATATGTTAAAAAAGCAAAAACGATTTTCAATTTTTTTGTAGTTTATTGCACTTTTTTGCAATTTATGTAATTACTATGCACTTAATGCATACATATTATTAAAATTGGGCTATAATTGTTGTATTGATGTATAGCAACTTGAAATGCTCCCAAAAATGGCTCCACAGCATGTAAAAATATAATATAAGCTCTGGCGGACTTGGTTCTATGGTAGGTCTTAAAGGGTTAATTTACAAGAACGCCAGGGGTGAGGTGTACACCCTGATGGTATTTGGACTCCGTGTATGTGCCCACCCCCAAGTCCTATATGTATGTGTAATGAGAGTGTGAGAATGTGAATGTCTAAGTTGTGGGATAAAATTGAGGCAGAGGCAGCCAGAAGGGGACAGGGGGGTAGCCTCCTCTGCACCCTGGTGACATACCCCTACTCCAAGGCCCTGCATGTGTGGGTGGTTGTGGTGGAGCGGGAAGAGGGAGGCAGCTGGAGATGGGGAGGGAATTCTTTTTCCATCAACGCTGCTGTTTGTTTTCATTTTGACTCAATCCATTGTTCGGATCTCCCATCAACTGACAAGAGATCATCCAGACGACTTTGGGTATGGCAAATAATAAATGGATCCAAACCACCCTCTGCTTTATTTTTTGTTTAATCAAGCTCCTTCTCTTTGTATGTGTTTTATTTATTTATTAAAAAAATGTTTACCTTTATTAATATTGTATTTATTTCATAGAGCTATGTTGGTTTTCATGTTTTGACTGCTGCAATATGGTAATTTAGGATAAACAAAAGTATGACATATTTATGCCTAGATCTTGGAAAAGCGCATCAGTATTAAAAAGCAATGTGATGTACACAGTACATCCCAAATATTTATGTAGCACAGACATTCAGAATATAAAAAATCTAATGCCACCCCAAATATTTGGATATGCCAACAAATGTGCAGTACACCCAAGGATGTATGCTTTGCAACTCGAATCGGATATTTGTGGACTCTTCTGAAAATATTTATGCACAGTGCCCAATATATTTATGAAGCACCGCACATGTTTATGTACACTGACAAGTCTGGTCTTCATGTAAAACACCCCAGATATTTGTGTTTACAAATCCAAGATATTTCATTGTAATGCACTACACTCTAAAAACTATTGTTTAAGCTCAACAAAAAAAATTAACGCAACAGTTTCCATTAATCTTTTTGCGTTAAGATAACTTGTGTAGAAATTATGTTGAACCAACAAACTACATTGAGTTAGAGGAATGAACTTTTCCTCTATAAGTAAAGGTAATTTTAATTACCATATACTTAATAATTGGTAACTTAAAAACATGTTTTTAAGTTGTTTACTCAAAAAATTTATGTTCCTCCAACTTCTTTTTCCATATTATTCAAAACTGTTTTTTAAGTGTTATGTAATTAATGATAGTAGTTACGAAAACATTTTTTTAAGTTAATCATTTAAAATATTAAGTAGCTGATTTTCTTCATTATCATCATAATTTTAGCTTTTTCTTGTTTTTATTATTGTACTAGCTTTTAAGAATTGAATGAATTCAACATTTTTAAGCAATTAACTTTTTTTATTGTTTGTACAGTTTGTACAATTTATATTTTAGCTTTAGGCAATTCAACACCTTATATTTAAACAGTGAAAATAAACCAGAAATCCACTTAGAAAACATTTGTACTAAGTGTTCAGTAAATGTTAACTTTCAGTGTTCAAACTTTCATGCAGTAAACACATTTAAGATTAATTTTACACATACAGGACTCAAAATGGTTAACAATTTTTGAAACAGAGTCAACATGTTTAACATAATGCTGGTTCATTCATCAGCACATCTCTTTGAGGATTAAATGCAGGATAAGTGTTAAGGACAGGGTAGTACAACAACTGTCAAGACACATTTCTTGAATATAATATCAAAAATAACTAGATAGAAAAAAATTAGTGTCTTCTATTTTTTATCAACACTATCATTTTTTCCCAGTGGACTTCCAAATACAAAGCAACACAATCTGAATAAAATTTCTTAGTGCTCAAAACAAGTGACATCTTTAGAACATACTGTTCTTGAGACTTGTTACTTTTGCACTGGCTCTCAGTCCATCAAGATCAAGCAACAGCTTCTGAAAGACTTCGAAAGTATATTTCAGTTCCTTGCAATAGCTCAGATTGAGAGCATATATTATGCCCATGAGTAACGCACAGCAACTTGGGATATCCGGGCCCTCCAGGATTTTTGTTCCTTCTACCACAATGGTTGCAGTCTTGTGGTCAGATCCAGGGGTATACCGGTCACCGATGATGGCAATTTTCATCACCTGCCTTTCTAGGTTGGCCTCAAATTCTTCTGTGTCCTTGTAAAGCACATTTAAAAAATAGGTTAGTTGATTATAGATTAGACTTTTATCCTTGCTGAATCTTAATAATTCAGAAGATTAGTGCACACACACACAACACACACACACACACACTGACCCAAATAGGATGTATCAATAAGCATGAGACAAAATTATGGTATCATAAGACAAATCAATAACAATCAAGAACAATACTTACTTTAAGCTGTATCACAATAGTAACCACAATAACATGTAATATTATTTAAGGCGTCTCGTTATGCAAGTTTTATAAAGACATAAAATAAGTGAGCCAGACAGGAAAAAAAAGGTTTCTATGGTTATCCCTCTGACAAAGTTATTCACAGCTTAAAGGCTTCTAATTTAAAAAAAGTCAGCCTAAAAAAAGTCACAATTTCTGATCAAAATGAGATTGCATTGTGTAGCAAAACTTCAACCATGCTTTTCCTAGCTACAGCAACACTATCTAGCTAAAGACTTTTGTCAAATGAAACTTTATAAGTCTTAACCACTCCTGTGCTAAAGTTTAGAATGGCTAGCATTAGCTACATGTGGTAGTGCAAAATATTTCCTCAAGTGTATCAGCATAACATCATACACAAATCCACCAATGTGACTAGCACAAATCCTTTGCTTTAGTAGAACTGTTATTTGTAAATTAAATGTTACTTACCTTGAAATTTCTTTTACATAAGCTTGCAAGTCCGCCATGCAAGCACAGTCTTAATATGTGAATTTGCCCGGGCACGTTAAGTGAGTAGGGGAGGGAACTTGAAATCAGAAGTTACAATGGAGAAAAAATAAGTTATCTATTCAATTTCTTTGAGTAATTGCAACTTGAATTTTGTTTTGGACACATTAATATTGGGATTTAATTTCATATTACATACAAAATTAATTTGATGTAATTACCAAAATTATTAATTCATCACAACCCCAAAAATAAATTTTGCAACTTAGAAGATCTATCTTAATCAGTAAATTTGAATTTTTTATCTTGCAACCATGGATTTAATCAAGTGGTGGTAAAAGGCCTGATGAATTACTTTCTAGAGTGTAAATGCTTATGAATTTGATACATACAGCATACTTTCAGTATACACAGCACATATGCCAACCACATTTTTTTAAAACGCCCTACAAATTAACACATTACATCCCAAATATGAACTTGAAAGCCATTTCATATTTTTGTCTCACTTAAACTGGACATGAAACGCTACACACATAAAGGCTAATATACACAGCTGAACCCTGCTCTCGAAAACTGACTTAGATGTAACTCCATCTGTGAAGCTGGATTTAAGAAATAAGTGCTTAAAGTTTTAAAAACATGTTGAGTGCCATCTTCTCTCAGGAACATGACATTATGTGGTTAGTTGGCTGCTGCTACTAGACTTACATTAGCTTATGTTTGCTAACTAGTGACAGAATTAGTCAGAGGAAAATATCAATACTAAAACTAAAATTCAGTTTAAGAGAATCATATTTGTGCTGCTCCTGGGTGCAACAATGAGTTTTATGTTAAGAAATGAGGATATACTGTTCACTTTCACTCTTTGCTGTTTGGTTATCTGTACTCAAATGTGTAAATCCAGCTGTTAGCCATAACGTTTGGGTTTGTGAAGCACTTTATAAATGAGAACTGTGTGGATGAGAGTCTTTTTGAGCCAGGAGACAAGTTTTTCTCCAGACCAACAGAAACTGATTTTTCCTCGTCTGGCTAAGTGTACCGAGTGGCACAAGCAGCTGATGCAATCAGCACTATTTTATGCAATAAAACAATTTTTCTCTTCCCTAGCAAATCCAGGCAGTTTACAACATACCAGCCCACTACTACATGCATATCACAGCACAAAAATAACCATTTCTTACTGAAGCACGATCGGGAATCCCATCAGCACATCTGCAGGGAAAGTAGGTCCATGTGTGCAAAGGGGGAAAAAAAGCGGAGGCTCCAAGGAAGAGATGCCACACATTTTGGAGACCTTTTGATTTTTCCTCACATCATCTCACTGAGTGCATTACTTCATATTAGATGTAAGGAAAAGCGAAGTCCAAATGTAAGTGAAGGAGACTGTAATGTGGATATTTTTGTGTTTTTCTTGCAGACATGCTGATGGATAGGATCACTCCACACTCCAGTGCCAACAGTAACACACAGGGGTGAAAATATGCAGAAAGTTAGAAGTATTTTTAGATGTCGACAAAATGTTTGAAGAGTAAAACAAGTTTTTCAAAAACTGACTATATGAAGGTTTTCTGCTTTTGTTCACCTGCACAATTTTACATCTCAACAACCATCTTAGATCAAATCAGGGGATTTATTTGAAGTCTGAATATAAAAGATGGGGATAAAGCCATAACTATAGTTTTAATGGTCACTGGATCATTAAACAGCATATATCGAGCCACATCCACTAAGAACTGTGTGGCAGCTTTGCTAATCCTTTTTTTCTTCCGTGACTTGTATTCCTATTTTTCATGCAATTTCACAACATTCAGTTTTGAACCTCTACTAAACTTTGTGTGACAACTTGACTGATTAACAGGTTTCACGCTGTGATGTTGTTTGGCTATTTTGACTCCTGCAGATTTCTATACAGGATTCTCTGACCTCCTGCTCATTTTAACCTGTACATTTAGGTATTTCTAATAAAATGTATAGTTTTTAGCTTTTACTAATGTTTGTATATAGACCATTTTAACAGCACTGCAAACTTCTTAAAGTACTTTAAAAAACCCCAAAAGAAAACAAAATAAATATATACAAAAGAGAGCAAATAACCAGCAAAGTGGTTATTCTATTGCATTCTATTCTATTTCATTAACCCAGAGTTTGTGTTCTGATATGCCAGAAGAGAAGGAGACTACAAGACCATTTCTCTTTACTTTTTTAAGTTTCTGCTCTTCTTCTATTGATCATGGCAGGCTTAATTTTCCTAACACTGACAAATGCAGCTGGTTTAAACGACTATAACAACCTCCTCACTAATGGTTTTAAAAATATAAAACGCAGAACAAAAAAAACAATAACCTTTGAACAGAGACATTACAAACACTGTTTAAAGGATGTATTCAGATGCTGCCCTCCTGTGTATATTGCCTCCCAGAATTTGTACTCATTCACTAAAACTGTAAGAGTTCTTGGTTTGATGCTCCTAAAAAAGTAGTGATGCTGAGCTGGATTAAAGAGTGCAGTAGTGATGGGATTTCCGGCTCTTTTTAGAGAACCAGCTCTTTCGGCTCGGCTCACTAAAAGGAGCCGGCTCTTTCGGCTCTTCAGGTTGTTTTGTTGCTTTAATTAATTTATTATTAACAATAATATAAAATTATGCACAAAAGGAATTACTAATGTAAAAAAGTGGTTTTATTTATATATGTTTATATATAAATATTTACGGTGGCCCCTAGAGACAAAGCACGTACAAACTCCAAAACACATTTCTAGCGTTAACTGAACTTCCAAAACAGCTACCTAGATCACTTAAATTACACAATTGAAAGTATATGTGTGTATTTATACACAAGCACTCATATATATTCAAATAATTAAAAAAATGTTCATTTACCTGTTACTACCACACACCAAATCCGGTCGTTGGTACTTCCTGGCTTGTGTAGCCACTAGGTAACAAAAGCTCAACACTGCCCTAGCATCCTGGAGCACTTCTTTTGTGTTTTGTACGTGTTTTGGAGTTGTGACCCAGAAAGAGTAATATTTCAAATTCCGCAACACTGTGTTCCTCCGCCACTGCCTCGTTTGAGTTTTGGACGAAATGGATTCTGGGATATTGCATTTCGTCATTTCGAGCTGATTGGAGACCAAAACAGCCAATCAGATTTTTTTTTGCATCCAAGTCTGTGATTGGCTGGTTTTGTGGCACAAATATAACGGTGTACAGAAAGAGTTGAGGCACAGGCAAAAATGTTAAGAGCGTGAGCAACACATTGCGAGCAAGCGCAAGTGCAAAAACTGAGCGACAGGGGCTGCTATTGTGTGTGGATAATAGCAAACACTGAAATACATTTTTTGCATGCAGCAATGAATTTTGTTCACTCAAATTTAGCTTTTCTTCGCTCAAAATAAATTTCTCCTCAAAATGCAACACTTGCACCTGCAATTTTTATTTTTTTTTTACATGCGCTCAATTTTTTTTTACGTGAGCTCAGAATAGTGGCACAAAAATAACGCCATATTAAACTCGCTGGAGAAATGATTGAAATGCACTGAGTGTGATGCAGTATGGCAGCGCTATTATGGAATATGCTGTGAACTTAGCTAACATTACTTAGCAGTAATATGAGTTAATTTACTCAAGTGAAAGCTTTAAACATTAGCCTGATACATAACTAGCTAACTTAAGGCTTTCTGGTTAGCCCTCTGGGGTCAACGGACCCAGAATCTCCATTTCAACTTGGGTTGAACGTGTGGACTTCAAATACCAGTTTTTAAATTGTGTTGATAGGCCACGTAAAACTGATGGTTTTTTTCTGAATAAAACAGTGGCGTTTCCTCCGGGAAGAAACGGTTAAAACGCCGTTTTCTAAGGAGAGCGCTGGCAAACAGCTTTGATTGTGAGTGAAAAAAGAAAAGGAAAAAACACTCCTTCCCTATTGGTGGAAAAATGTACCATGTCGACCAATCAAAAAATGATATGGCAACATGTGGCATTTGGTTGTTTGGGAAGAGGGGGAAGTTTTAGAGTGACCGGCGAGAGTGAGCGAAAGAGAGAGAGAGAGAGTTTTTTGATATATGAGAAATTTGTGACGTTTACCATGTTTGGAGTCTCAAGTTAGTGTGTTGTCTTGTGTAGTTAGTGTGTAGTGTAGTCGTGTTTTGTTTTGTGTGTCAGTTCTACTAGTGAACGTCACAGTTGCTGCAAAAAAGCCACCAAAGGCAGACTGCAGTGTAAACGCTGAGTGACACACCTGCTGATTTATCCCTGTGCTGTTCTCATCTGTGTTATAGTGGACACAAACTGTTTTTTGGAGTTGCATAAATAATTTGTGTGCCTTCTTATTTGATGCAAAACACTTGATTGTTCTCTAAATAGTTTTAAATGGTTATATAAAAAATGTCTGAGCCTTCGCTGCATTTTTAGCTAAATAGTACCATATAACTTTGTTGCAAAGCTTGTGCATATTTTTTTAAAATGTACAATTTCTATTTGCATTACAAGTTATGAAAATGAAATTGTAAAATTTTGTCTGAATTGAGATAAATTGTGCTGATACAGTTTGTCAAAATAAGAAAATAACAGATTGGCAAGATAAATAGTTTTTAAAGGTGAAATATAGAGGCCAAATCAAAAGTAGTCAGAAACAGCCAATTATACCCTGGACCCCAGAGGGTTAGAGGCTAAAAGCAAAGTTGTCACCAAGTACTGTTTATATTTGTGTGTATTGCTGCAGCTTTTTTAAGTATTAACTTGGTGCCTTTGGGTGAAATAATGGTAATATGAGGGACCGAGCCATATGGTCACAAAGAATAGCCACTTGTTTCTGTGCTACCAAAGTTCCCCGGCTTTCATTCAAAATGTGTTTATCGTCATCTGCACATTTAACTACTTAAACATTATAAATGTCTTCAAGCTCACACTGAAACCTGTGGGGCACTATCAGCCACACATTTATGTGTTTTTGTATATGATTATTTCATACTTGTCATGGTCCTAGGTCGTTGACCCAGCGTTTTGTGTTTATTCTGATTTGTATTAATTTAGGGTTGAATCTCTAGTTTGATGTTTTGTCAGCCCTACCTGTGTCTATCCTTCATGTCCCCGTGTTGTGCTGTAAAACAGTTTGGGTGTTTCCTGTTTTACTTTGTAGGTCTGTGTCTCGTTATGCCCATTAGTTCCAGCTGTGTCCCCTCCTGTGTGCCATTTCCTGATTACCTGGTGTGTGTATTTATAGTTGGTGTCTGCCTGTGCTCCTGGTCGGCTCGTCTGTGTTACTCCGTGTAAGTCTGCGTCATTGCTTCCCGTGTATTTCTGCATTCTTCCGTGTGTCTCTGCGTCTCTCTGCCCCGCACCCTTTTTGTAGATTTCAGGTTTGCTCTTTAGTTTCTCCCTGTTTAGAATTGTCATTACCCATTTCCTGTTTTTGCCACTGCCACCGTGTGAATAAACTTCACTCGCATCATCAGTTTGCTGCATCTTGGGTCCTCCTTTTCCTCCACACCACACGGCTCCCTCCGCCAGCCGTGACAATACTTTAAGGTGCCTGTTTATTTAAGGGAGATGAACAAAATACATTGGATTTGTACATAATAATATCACAGATGATAAATTAAATAGATTTTAAGTAGATGCTTGTGCATTCTTAAAGTCTTATATGTTGAATTGAACTATGTGATCTGTTCAAAGCCTCCCAGTCAGTGCTGTTCTCCATGCCTGTCTGACTGTACATGATGTTATTAGCACAAACACTTTAAAGGTGATCATTTAGGACTTCAGCAATAATACAGACAGCAATGTATTAGCAAACAGTTTTATTGGGAATTAACTTAAAAAACAAACAAACATCTGTCTCCTATTTTTTGTCACACAGGAAAGAAGCATCAATATCTGATGAGAAGACTTATTTATTTCTTTTTTTGGGGGGTTCAACAGGAGATGAATATCTCTAACAAGTTGATTTGTTCACATTTTCACATCTTAATTTTTAAGTGAAATGTGCATTTTGAGTTTATACACTATGTATATAAGGCGACTGTTTCCTTTTGCAGTATTTTCTATGTCTTAACAAAAGGGGAACAAAGGTGTTTAAGTTCACCCAGGATGATTTGTATTAATTTTCACATGGTCTTACTAGGTGATGTGAATTGAAACATGCATTCTTTTTTTTTTTTTTGGCAGGGAGGGGGGATGTGCTGGAAAAGTTTGAAAAGGGACCTTGAAAGTGCTTAAAAAGTGCTTGAATTTGACCCTGAAAAAGGCATATGAACCCTGTAAGCACAAGGACACTGAAACAAAGAGACACTCATGCACTAGGTAAGGTTTACCCACCTTTCCTTTTTCATAAGTGAGGTTTTGAGCATTTATTTTATGATTTTGCTGTGATAAAAGAGAAATGCATAGTTTGTGCCATTATTCATTCAAATAATTCAGGGAACTGAAAGCCACTGATCCCAAATCATTTGTCACCATGGCAACTAGTCTTAAGACACGTTTTGTGTCAAACTAGTGCTCAAGTTGTAAGACAAACCTCTAATAGTACAAGAACATGTTTTAAATATGAAAATATGTCTGTGCTTTTTCTGACTAAAAAAACATCCATAGAGACCTTTCACTTTTCCCAGCTGCAGTATATCAATGTCGTTAATATTCTGTTTCTGATATGCGGGACTGCAAGTCTGACAGCTGAAAGGAGCTCTGTGTGGATGTGAAATACACGTCTGTCAGCGTGAGATTTATTTATGTCCCTTATAGGACCTTAGGTTTCCGACTGCATCAGTGTTTCTGCATAATCATCACAGCCAACACAGACAGACTCTCAGTGTGGACTTTTCCAAGCAATACTGGCACACACATGCAAACAACAAACAGGTTCTCAGTCCTGAGCGCTTCTTCGGCTTTCAGAAAAAAACATATGTCTGCATAAAACCTAAAACCAAACAGCAGCTGACTCAAAGTTCAAACAACTCCATAAGCCCTTTCTCTGACTCGGGCTTCATTATGTGTTTTCTCTCTGCACAGTCTGTGCTGTAGAACGTCCGATTTCCAATCTACCCTTCATTTCTAAGATACTCGAAAAAGTGGTTGCAGCTCAACTTCATTTACACCTGGTTAATAAGTCAAGTCAAGTCAAGTCAAGTTTATTTATAGAGCACATTTAAAAACAACCAAGGCTGACCAAAGTGCTGTACAGTAAATACAGATAAAATACAATAATAATAACATCTATGAGAGATTTCAATCTGGTTTTCGCTCATGTCACAGTACCGAAACTGCTCTACTTAAAGTCACTAACGATCTCTTAATC
>NW_024584131.1:0-23325 GCF_018398535.1 Haplochromis burtoni
TTTTTCTCCTTTATTTATTTACCCTTCTTATTTCATTGTACTGTATATTGTTACTCTTATTTGCCTTGTATGTCTACTGTACAAACTGAACTGGAATGACTGACTGTTCGCTTTATAAGTTTAATAAAGTTTGGGAAAAAAAAAACCTCTGGCCGCTCCCTTCTGCCGTATTTTGCGCAAAATTATCCACACCCACCGCCGCGCTAAGAATTGTGGGATATATGGGACCATGAAGCGTGCACCGGACCACGCTTGATATTTGGGGAAATCGACGGCGGATTTGGAGTATGCATTTGAAGCACACTTCGAATTGGGACAGCCGTCGTCGCGTGGCGGTGACGTAACCGCACTTAAAATGCGTACTTCAAGCGTGCAGACCCTGAATTGGGACACAGCCACAGTGTGCTGTACTCTGTTCCTGATGCTGATTCTGAGCACGCTCAGTGTTAGTGCATGAGGTTGATATGAAGGGGAGGAGCCTGGTGCTCCTAGCAGAGCTAGCATTGGTCAGCTGTACTGCAGGTGGTGGGAGGTGAGCTCTGATTGGCTGTTTGTAGCATAAAACAGGAAAAAGCTGAGGTGTTTGCAACAGTTTTCTTCTTCATGTCACAGGTGTGAACACTGCTCCTGCTGCTCCTCCTGTGTTTCAGTCTCTTCTTTCTTTCATCTTTTGATTTGTTCTTTTCTCTCTGGTTTCATTGCTTTCTCTCCTTCTCTTCGTGTCCTCAGTGTTGCTCCTCCTCCTCGCCAACACCGCTCGCTCACAATGGCCGACTGGACCGACTGTCTGAATTTCGGCATCTCCATTGCCAAACAGGCCAGTAAGGTAAGTGACACAGCAGCCAATCACAACACAGCACTGAGGTCACAGGTCATGGTGTGGCGTTTTTAATTGTAACAGGTGCTTCTGGTGTGAATCCTGATTGAGCAGCCGTCCAATCAGCTACAGGTGATGATGACACTGAGGTTCAGCAAGCGGTCAGGTTTCCTAGGAACATTCAGGAATGTCACGGAGCAGAGTTTACACACACAGGCGCGCACACAGACACGTGCATGAACGGACACGCGCGCACACAAACGTTTGTGTGCCTTTACCTGCGTCTTTGCCACCAGGTGGTGCTGACAGCGTTCCAACAGGAGAAGGAAGTGAAGCTCAAAAGCTCTCCGGCTGACCTGGTGACAGAAACGGACCAACGAGTTGAGACGATCATCTTATCTGCCATCAGGAGCCAGTATCCTCAGCACAGGTTCTATTGAGTTCTACTGTCACACTGTCTTTATTTTGCTTCATTGTGTCACAGTCGACTAATGAATCCAGCATGAACTCTGGGGAGGGACCCGTTACACAAACTGGATTCAGATTGGACACCCAGGTTGTAAACTGTTTTAAAGTCTGCCTAGTGACGGCGGGCAGGAAGTTAGCAGGTAGATGATATTACACCTGTGACCTCAGGTTCATCGGGGAGGAGTCTGTGGCTGCAGGTGAGCGTGTAGAGCTGACCGATCTCCCCACCTGGATCATTGACCCTATTGATGGGACCGTGAACTTTGTCCACAGGTGAGTGGCTCCGCCCACATTATGAACTCGCACACATACGGTGTCCCCAGTTTAAAACCCCACAAAGGTTTGAGAACCTGAAAACATGAAGTCTTAGGACCGTCGTTGCCCTCGGAGAACGCGAGGTAACAGAGGTTAGAGCAGTGCTTCCCAAGGCCCCCCTTTATTTTAAATTCTTACACCCCCCCCGCTTTGGGAAGCACTGCGCTGACAGATCCTTTGCTGTCTTTCATCAGGTTCCCGTTTGTTGCCATCTCCATCGCCTTCACTGTCAACAAGCAGGTAGGCTGAGCCATCGGTCTCCGGGGTCGGGGTCAGAGTGGTCTGACTGACTCGTACTGCTGTTCTCAGACGGAGTTCGGGATCGTGTACAGCTGTGTTGATGACAAACTGTTCCACGCTCAAAGAGGAAGAGGGGCATTCCTGAACGGAGAGCCGCTGCACGTCTCTGGACAGGAAGGTGACATCACACAGGACACCATGCTTGTGTGGCGTGCATTTAAGGTGGATCCGGCTTCACGCTGACCTTTGTCTCAATCAGATATCAGCCAGTGTGTGGTGGTGACAGAGATTGGGGCAGAGCGTGATGACCTTGCGTTGTCCACCGTGACATCCAACATCTTCAGACTGCTGAAGCTTCCTGTGCACGGGTAAGGCCCTGCCCCCGGGCCCCCCTGCCCCCCCTGGCCCTGCTTTTTGAGCATGCTCAGTGCACCTGCATTGACTCTGAGGTTTGAATCCTGATTTTGTTTCTTCTTAATTTCATTGGTGTGCTGTATAAATAAAGTTTGAATCAGCACACCAATGAAATTAAGAAGAAACAAAATCAGGATTCAGAGCGCTTCATTGATCACTGATTGGATCCATCGCAGAGCAGCTCGAAGTGCAGCAATAGCTGAGAGGTCAGAGGTCGGTCTCAGGGTTGGTGTGGTGTTCAGGTCCAACCGACCTTCCTGTGGGCTTCACACCCAAAGCTTTCTTAAAAGATGTGAAGGTCACATGACCTTTGCATGCTCTCTGACCTGTTGGCACACATGTACCGACCTACTTTCCTCTTTGAACGAGCCTGGAAGAGACCACAGCTCTTTCTGCATTTTTAACTTTGTTGTTTTTTCGCGTTTGTGTTGACGTGTTGTTGCTTGCGTGTTTCAGAGTGCGTGCACTGGGCACAGCAGCGGTTGACATGTGTCAGGTGGCGACAGGCGGTGCCGACGCCTACTATCACATTGGGATGCACTGCTGGGACATCGCTGCCTCCGCCATCATTGTCCGGGAAGCTGGAGGAGTTGTCAAAGATACAGACGGTCTGTATCTGCCGCATGATGTCGTGTCACCTTTTTTAGCTGCGAGGCGTCGTCTAATTGGTCCGTGTGTCCTCAGGCTCAGAGTTTGACATGATGTCCCGAAGAGTCATCGCTGCCAGTTCCGCCGCCGTAGCCAGTCGCATTGCTCAGGTGATCCGGCCGTTCCCCTGTAGCCGTGACGATGATGACCAACACAGGGGTGTGTGTGTGGGGCGACCGGTGTGACCAGACTGTAGGTCAGCTGACAGGAAGTGTGCTGCTGCAGACGATAACGTATTGAAAGCGATTAGTGACACTTCTGTGATCAATGAACCAATAAAAATCTGCGTGCAAACGTTCCTGTTCTTGATTGGTGAGCTTAAACCTTCTGAACACACGACTGATTTAGACTAAACAAGTGTGAGCTCTCAGATGACCGTGGTGATGTCAGACTTGCTCAGGCCGATCATCAGACGGAAGGCGGAGCTTAAAACGGAAGGCGAAAGCCGTTGTTAACAGGAAGTTTTTATTGAAAGTGTGTTTAGCAAACTGATATGCCAGTGCTGAAATCAGCACAATGAAATCTCCGTGGAAAGCACATCGCTGTGAGTTGCTGAGGGTAATTCTGCAGCGTCATGTCGGAACACCTCATCCACATCAGGCAACATCTTCCCTGGGAATGTGATCCAGCTGTTCACATCCTGTGTGCCACAGAAGCGTGAGGAGAACCCCGCTGTTATGCTGCAGCGTCTCCGCCTTCCCCTCGCCAGTTTAAAGCCTGCTTCATCTGTGACGGTGTATTCATGGGGCCTTTCAAGGTCCAAACTCTCTAAAACAGACGCGCAGTAGTTTCCTGTAGGTGACACAGAGACTTTACAGTAGAGGCACTCCAGATTTATGTACATTACAATGTTTACAGTTCAGTAAAAGCAGCAGAGTAGATGCACCTGTGCGCTCTGAACTGGCTCTTATCCTGATCACCTGTTGCTGTGGGTAACAAACAAATATGCTTCATTCACTGTTTGTTTCACAGTTTAAGCAGGATGCCTGTAATCACCTTCATCACCACCAGCATCATTGTTATCACCTCCACCAATCAGGCTTGAAAATGCTGAGCGATGCTAGGGAGTTAACCTTCTTGATACTGGTTCAGAGTCGGCCATTAAAGTGGCGAACCGTGTCTGACGTGGAGCGATACGGTCGAGGATGGAACCTGTCTCTCTTCCACAGCATGTCTTTATCCTGTCTTCCTTCTCTCACCCCAACCAATCACAGCAGATGGCCCCGCCCCTCCCTGAACCGGAGGTTTCGTCCTGTTTAAGGGAGTTTTTCCTTCCCACTGTCACCAAAGTGCTTGCTCACAGGGGGTGATATGATTGTTTGGTTTTTCTCTGTATGTATTATTCTAGGGTCTACCTTACAATATAAAGCACCTTGAGGTGACTGCTGTTGTGATTTGGCGCTGTGTAAATAAAACTGAATTAAATGGAAAATCCTGATTCACACAGATGTGTAGTTGTGAATGGGAAAAGGCGATCAACAGCTCTCAGTGCCAGACATGGGTACTCCTTTGAGACAGGACTCCAGCCCAGGTCCAGTTTGCCCCACTGCAACTTTAGAGTGCTGTCGGTGGAAACTTCCCGAAGCTGGGATTCCAGATGTGAGGGCAAAGCAACATCATTTTCCGTGGTATTCACAGAAAATGGGTCCATAAATCCACACATGCCCTTGTCAGGGATTATCAAATGACTCTGTCAGTTGTGAAAGGTGCTGACAGGCTGAGTCACTGACCTTCACCTGAGGGGAGTTTTCTGAGGTGTGGGACAAAAGTGGAAAGATGTCCATCGTTTTCTCCTGGGCCCTCTTAGTCCACAAAGCAAGTTTCTCTCTTGAAGTGAGATGTTGAGCAGTGAGAAAACGTCACAGAGGTAGACAAGCTCAGCTGTGACCTTTGAGTTGGCATGATAATGTCTAAGAGGAGACTCCTTTCTTCTTTGTTTTCTTTTCTTTTCTCCGTGTGATAAGAGAAGACCTCGTTCCTCAGTTCAAACAAACGCTTGAGGACCAGTCCTGTCCCATCTCACCTCACTGTGGTAGAGCAGCTGGACATGATCTGCTTCCATGTCCTCACAAAACATCTGGAGTTCACAGCATTGTTTTCAATGAAGTTGATTGTTTTCACTTCCATCATCTCGTGGAACTCTGGTCACATCATTTCTAGCTTCTGGTGCACGATCAAGAATCAGCATAATGACGCCCTGACAGCTGCCAGTCATTGAAGCTGCAGCATCACTGCACACCAGTTCTGCCAGTCCAGGTCATTCTCAGTGAAACATCCTGAGTGTTGGTAGCTCTCCAAAACAGCCAGTCTTCATGCAAACTGCTGTCCCAGCAATAATGAACAGAAACCAGCAGCAATGGTGACATCAGTGGACTCGCCTAGTTGCAAAGAGACAAATGGACTCTTTTTATTCTTCCCAGAAACCGATGCTGTATGTCTCAGGCCCTGTCTGTGATACGGCAGCTCATCTTCATCTTTTGTTTTAAGAACTTCTCTATATCTAACTGTAAATGGCAGACAGCGTCTTCTTCTGCTTGCTTATTGAGCTGATTAAACACCTCTCACCAAGCAGTGGGGAGCTGTATTGTAACTGAGATTTTCATGGGTGAGAGTAGTCCCCGGTGTCTTTGATTAATAACTTATGATATCACGCGGTCCACAGGTGTAAAACTAAACTCACGGTGTGGCTGGCGGCCCATCCATGGTTAAGAATCACTGCCCTGCACCATTTACTGATCACAAAGTTATATCAATTAAAATAAACATATCCACCATCTCTGAACCTGCTACTAACTCTGGTTACTGGAAACTCAATAGCTCACTATTAAACAATAATCAGTTTCAGACAGAAATAAAAGACTTGATCTCCACGTTCTGGACAAAGGATACTGATTTTAGAAGGAACTGATAACTTTGTAAATTTGAAACATGGTTGTTAAAAAGTTCAAGGAAAGCCTAAGAGGCTAATATTGTAGCAAATATTTTCACTATTTCCAATAAAAGACCAGAAACTTTATTAGAGGAAGAAGAAATGGAATTGGCAAATCTTCAAATTAAATTAGACGACCTGTCAGAAAGCGATGGGAGCTTTGAAGATGAATCTTCTCAAAAATAACAAATCACCAGGAACAGACGGTCTATCTGCAGTTTTATCAGGTTTTTGCTGCTGAGCTGGGCCCGCGTTGGGACTGCCCTCTCATTCGCAAACCCAATAAAGATCGTTTACTTCGAGATAATTGGCGCCTATTTGTCTGCTTAGTAATGATTACAAGACGTTTGCTCTAATTTTAGCAAAGAGGCTCAAAATGGTCCCGAGCTCCCTCATAGATGAACACAATCAGGTTTGTGGCTAACAGACATAACCAACAATATCAGATCAGTGCTGGACATTTTAGACTACTGTCAACTTTTTGATGACAATGGAGTCGTGTTATTTGAGGTTTTTGTGGAACACCAGTTCACAGTCCTGACATAAACTTGGCTTTGGAAGTGACTTCATCCGCAGAGAGACTACAGAAACGCTAACAGCTCAGTGACACTAGCTGGTGGAACCTGTCCTAGATCTGATCTGTCGACAGGCATCAGGCAAGGATGGCCTGTTTCTCCGTACCTCTTTTTACTAGTTGCCCAACTCTTAGTGGACCATATTAGATCCAGTAAAATTCAATGTATTTCTCTGCTGGACAGAAGTCTGATCATCACTCAGCTGGCTGGTGGTACTACCCTAACCCTTATTCTGAAGAACAAAAACCAAATGTTGCAGCTCTGGAGTCAGTGAAAGCGTTCTCTGGAGCTTCTGGCTTAGATCTGAATATTAACAAGTGTGAACAAAGTGCTGAAGTCTTTATTTTGGAAGGACATCTTACAGAAAACTACAGATCTACAAAAGAAGCCTGACACAGTAAATATAACTGACCTGATTATGGCCAAGTTTTATATACATAAGTGTACATTCAGAGGCACTAACCCTGCATTATGTTCTCTAAAGATGAATTCAAACAGCACATTCAGTGTGTTCAACCATCACAAAACCTGAAGGCAATTAAAGCTGTAGAAGCCTCTTTCTCTAGTCTGTTATCGCCCCCTAGTGCGAAACAACCCTGCTGTAAACTGCTCTTTGCATAGAATTATTTTATTTTACTTGTTTATGTTTGTCTTTTTTCCTCCACTAAGCAAATACAACATTCATGAGTGTGACCACGAAGAGCGTTACTTTACATCATTCCCTTACCTTTATTTCTCATATCAGTGTCATATCATCTTTAATGTCACCTGCCTGGAGCTGGACTCTCTCAGGGTGGTGTCGGAGAGGTGGATGCTGTCCAAGATAAAGGTGATGCTGGCGAATACCTCCCACACACTCCATGACATGCTGGTCAGCCACAGGAGCACGCTCACAGAGATACCCATAATGCACCATGGAATGTCACAGGAAGTCGTTCCTGCCCATGGCCATGTCCCTGTGCAACTCCTCCATCTAACACACTGTGAACACTGCAATAGTTACAGCCTTTTCCACACGCTCTTTTCTATTTTACTGTAATATTCCTGTCAGTGTTCTTGATGCTTATTTATAATCACCTCTGTCAATCCTTGATGTACTGAGCCCTCTCCTGTACTCACTCTACACCTACGACTGCACAGCCACTAACAACTCCAACATCATTGTGAAGTTTGCGGACGACACTACAGTGGTGGGTCTTATCACCAACGGTGATGAGACGGCTTACAGGGAGGAGGTCAGCGCCCTGACCCACTGGTGTCAAGACAACCATCTCACCCTCAACGTCGCAAAGACAAAGGAGTTGATAGTGGACTTCCGGAGGTGCAGAGAAGTACACACCCCCATCACCATCAACGGCGCTGCTGTGGAGAGAGTGAGCAGCTTCCGGTTCCTTGGAGTACATCTGGCTGAGGATCTTACGTGGTCAGTACACACAAACAAAACAGTGAAGAAGGCGCAGCAGCGCCTCTTCTTTCTCAGGAGACTGAAAAGATTCGGCATGAGCCCCCGCATCCTCAGGACCTTCTATCACTGTGCCATTGAGAGCATCCTCACTGGATGCATCACCACCTGGTATGGCAACAGCACCGCCTACAACTGCAAAGCTCTCCAGCGAGTAGTGCGGTGCTCTGAACGGATAATTGGAGGTGAGCTTCCCTCCCTCCAAGACATCTACAGGAAGCGGTGCCTGAGGAAAGCGGGGAGGATCATCAAGGACTCCAGTCACCCCAGCCATAAACTGTTCAGACTGCTTCCATCAGGAAGGAGGTTCTGCAGCATCCGGTCCCGTACCAGCAGACTGAGAGACAGCTTCTTTCCACCAGGCCATCAGACTGCTGAACACGTCATAGACACCTCAGCTTCACTACTGGAACTTCAACACAATGCACTCCACACTGTACAGTAATGCCACTGTTTTGCACATGTCTCAACTCTGTATATTTTATTTTATATATTTTATTTATTGTTTACTCTATTTAATTTGTAAAATATGTGTACACACACACACACACATTTAATATTAACATTTAGTAATGCATACACTCTTATATTGTACATATATTTATTACTCTTAGATTTAGCCATTCTTATATTTGCTTGTTCTTACGTTATTGTATTTTGCACACCTCTGTTGCTTGTGAAGCTCGCACACAAGAATTTCACTTGCATGTGCTGTACCAGTGTACCTGCACATGTGATGTGACAATAAAAGTGATTTGATTTGTTATTTATTATTGAGTGATTTGTATATATTGTGCTTTTTCTTAAATCTGTAACATATTGTATTGTTAAATAGTCTGTTTCTGTTACTGTACTGGAGCAACTGTAAACCACATCATTTCCTGAGGGATTAACAAAGTATGCTGATTGTGATTCTAACTGCTTATCTGGATATGTACAAGATCTTTGATCTGTAATGTTCTGTGTTTGAAATAAAGTACGGAGCTACGGCTGTGCAGGTACCGTAAAAGTACCAGGTACTATGACCTAATGCAAAACCCTGAAAACCGTGCCACGCCAGTAGGTAGTAGTAGGCTTTAGTGGTGTATTTGTGTGGATGCCTCAAAGGCACACTGTTGAGTTCCTGTTTCTCTTTATTCTTTATCCTTTATTATTCTAGTTGCTCCGTTTCTTTGCCGTTTAACTACTCCCTCAGTTTTCAGTCAATTTTCACCATTCAAACTTTAAACTGTTCTGCTATTTCTGCTTTCCACTGCTATATCTTTTGGTGATGATAACTTTTATACTTTTTGAGATATTCAGCTTTCTATGCCATTTTTTGGCCCATTTTGCTGACAGGTACCACATTATCAGTGTGATCACTAGTTTTGCTCGCCGGGCTGAGCCGTGTTTTAGCTCAGTGAGATGAGCAGCCGTTCTCAAAGTAGGAGGCGCGGGTTCGAATCCCGCTTATGGCAACATTTTCTTCAGTTAACACTTCAACTGTTTAAACTTTTCCACACAAATTTCAGCTTTTTCACCTCTTTTTAGCAAAATTTTCAGTTTTTCACTACTTTTCAGCACAAATTCCAGCTTCTTAAGCTGTTTTTAGCACAAACTTCAGCTTCTTTTCCTCTTTTCAGCAGAAAGTCTGCTGATTCACCTCTTTTTAGCACAATTTTCAGGTTCCTTATCTCTTTTTTGCTGAACATTCAGCATTTTCACCTCTTTTCTGCACAATTTAGCTTCTTCTGCACAGTGCACGTTTTTTTCCTCTCATCACATCTTTGTTTGGGACCAGAACTGGTTTGGCGCAGTGGGATGCGCAGCTGCTGTGAGATCTGGTGGCAAGGGTTCGAGCACTACATGGGACAGATGCTGGACATCTCCCCTGCTTGCATGTAATCTGCTTTCTTGACACTCTTCAGTGTAGTCTTTCAAATAAAGCAGAGTTCAGCTTCTACACCTGTTTTCAACAGATAGCTGTCCTGCTGTTTTCAGATTCCACTACACGGCGTTCACACTGCATTTTCGCAGGAAATGCAACCTTTTCTAGTGTTGTTGTTGTTGTGACAGTCAATGTCCAGTAGGAGGCGGCAGCGCTCAGTCGTAGAACGTAGAAGAAGAAACCCGAAAGTGACGCTGCTAACCCGTTACGGATTACCTTCAGACCGACCTCGAGAGCCTCAGGTGCGTTTTCAGGGTTCGCGCTGTTCCTCTTTACTTGTTTTCGAAACGTCTCGTTGATCCGCCGCCTTACTTCCGGTTTTGGAATTTGTGGCGGGAATCAGCGGCGTAGTACTTCCGTTCAGAAATCAGCTGATTTCATACGGCGCGGCAGTGCCGGTGGGCACGCGCACGGAAAGGTGTCGGCGCGCTTGACACTTCGTCACGTGCCACCAGGTAACGCTCATTGATAATCAGTATATACTCGGTTAGTGGCCGTAAACTCGATGAGAGGACGCGCTGAGACAGCCACTTAGCGGTCACCTGTGGTCAATTCAGGACCCGCTGTGATAGGTCAGGATTGGTGTTACTGGATTATCGATCCATCACCTCCCAGATTGATGCTATTGATTACTGATGTGGTTCTTATGATGAGGACTCTGGGCATTCCTGGTGCATTCCAGAAGTCTCCTATTCCTGACGCTCTTCCTTGACCTCGATGAAAACGTCACTGAGGTCAAAGGTGAGAAGGAGAACTGTTGACGACTCAGGAAAAGGGAAGAGGCGTGCACTTAGAACTGGAACAACCTTACACTGGTGTCTCTTTAACAGGAAGTCTGGCGTGTTGAAACTACAATGTGCAGAAGACAAACTACAAAAGGCTGGTCTAGCTTCACCACAGGGTGTGTTCTTGTTTTATGGAGGTCATAGAAACGATAACAGTCTGTAAAGCATATCTTTTTGGTGTTTTAAAGGAGGAGGAACATTTACTGCAATCCTACTAAAATGATGATATTACTAAAACTTTGGCTGTGTCCTAAAACTCTTCATCAGTGTCACGCTGAGCGTTCAGAGGCGAGCCCACTTATTGGTCCTCAGTAACTGTTTCCATGAAACAGCAGAAATGAAGTGAACTCAGCTTCTGTTTCTCAGCAGTGCTGAGAATGTAATCTGTAATCTGTAGTGGAATACATTTTAAAAGTAACCTTCCCAACACTGGACATTACTAACGATCACTGATCATACAAGCACACTTTGATCAGTTCGTATAGATCATAATGTTGCGCTCATACAGCGTTCTGCTCTTCATGTGACGCTCAGGGTTCAGCTGTGAGTTTCACTGCTGCTGATTAAAGCTGTAAATAAATATATATACAGGTTCTGAATGAAAAGAAAAAACACTTAGAATGGACATTTACATGATCTGCTCCGCTTTGGTTACTGCGATTATGTTTTCATGAATGGTCGGATGGACAACGAATTATGGGACGCCATTTTCTCCTCCCTTTTCATAAAGACGGTCCAGTGTCTCCTCTGCTAAAGGAGGTCATAAAGGAAGCATTGAAGCTGCTTCCCCTAGTGTATGGACAACTGAAGCGTATGTCAGTGAGGAACCTTCCTGATCAAAGTGGAATATTGGAACACACCTCACGCAGTCTTTCCTCTTTCCACAGGAAGTTCCTCCTCCAACATGGCTGACCCCTGGCAGAACGCCATGGACCACGCTGTCGCCGTGGCACGAAAAGCTGGAGAGGTCAGTCGTCATCTTCCTTTTTCTTTCCCACCTGAGACTCACCTGTCAGGGCCTACAGGTGATTTCATTATGAAACAGAGGAGTCTCAGGAAGTTCATTCTTTTCACCTGAACGTCACTCGCCCATGTGACCTTCAGGGTCAGCTGACGACTGCTTGACAGTGAGCCGCACGGCCGTCACGACTGCAGAATCCGCTTCCTGCCATTTCTTCACTTACTGAGCACGCTCCAAAACAGAGGGGGTGGAGTCACTTTCTTCTTCTTCTCTGAAACGTTCTGAGCGCAAAGAGGAAACAAAGGCTTTTATCTTGAAATCTCAGGTTAACCCCAGATGACAGACTTAGTAACTGAAACTATTGGCTGATCAGCTTCTGATTGATAAGCTATCAGTGCATTGATCAGGAGTAAATATTGATCAGTTATTGGTGCATTGATCAGGTGGTGTGTGACGCTCTGCGTGGCGACAGGGCAGTGATGACGAAGAGTTCGGTGGTGGATTTAGTGACGCAGACCGACCAGAAGGTGGAGCAGCTCATCATCCAGTCAGTGAAGGAAAAGTTCCCCACCCACAGGTATGAAGCTCCACCCCCTCTGTGCATGTCCAGTCGGATTATTGATCATCAGTTTACAAAGATAAGCGTTATGATCAGATCCAGATGTTCAGGGATCCAGCTGTGTGTTGCTGAGGAGTAGCAGAGATGACCTGTTGGAACATCTCTGGCTGCCGTCTCGTGGCTCTTCCTCGTTCAGCGTGTAACGGCTTCACCTGTTCTGTGCGATTCAGGTTCATAGGGGAGGAGTCAGTGGCTGCAGGTGAGCCCTGCGTCCTCTCTGACTCGCCCACCTGGATCATCGACCCCATCGATGGCACGACCAACTTCGTTCACGCGTGAGTTTGCACTCTCTGACATCATCATTGCAGCTTCTTTGTTTCCTGTGGGCGCTCAGAGATAGTGCTGGGCCATACTGTTCACGGTAGCACCGGTGTAATGTCGGGCAACGATAGGAAAATGAAATATGGCGATATAATATGGGTAAAACGCGCATGCGCAGTGCCTTTCTTTTCATACGCACATGCCGGTGTCGTGCCAAACTCGGTATCCCCGACAGAATTTGTTTCCCCTGCGTCGGGAGCACACGCTGGACTGTCCAAATCACGGACAAACAGTATCCCACATTGTTGATTTTGTTGATACTCCTGACATTTTTGAGATGTTAGCTCTTTATACAACGAAGTTATAGTGGGATACAAATAATATCAGGCTGATCCTGCCACAATTTGTTCCCCCTGTGTAACTCACGGACAAACAGTATCCCACATTGCTGATTTTTCGTTCACAAACACTTCTTATTATGACGCATTACTCGTGAAACTTTGGAGGATTTAGCTCTTTATATAGTAAAGTTACAGGAGAATAAAAATAGTTATCAGCCAAAATGTTAATGGTTTATTAAAATAATCCCATCTGATTCCCCGTGAGCAATAAATATATCATTTTCTGTTGTAACCCTCAAACTGAATGGTAATGTAACGATACTAATTTTTCACAAAATGAAAACATCAGTACTTCCTGCTCCCAGCACAGGGGAAACAAATTCTGTCGGGGATACCGAGTTTGGCACAACAACTGCTATCGTAGGCGGAGCCTCGCGGAGTGATACGTGCTGTGCTTCAACATACTGTTACCGTATTGTGTGTGTATGACCTCTTTTTAAGTGTTGTGGATGTTATACATGGTTATGCTGAGGATGCGTCGGCCAGTTTCCACTGGAAATGCTTTTTGGTTAAACTGTCAGCGAGGAGTTTGCACTGTTACATTTTTATATAACGTTAATGCAGATAAAACAGCTGCTTGTTGAAGTGAAAATACATTGATGGTTTTTTGCACTAATAAAGTTGTGGAGTTGTAAAGTATTTTGTCTCGTGTCAATTATATCGTCAGTTATATCCTTATCGCAAATTTTAAAATGTATATGGTGATAAATATTTTTGGCCATATCGCCCTGCTCTACTCAGAGAGTGAGGCGGGGTCTACGGCTCTTCTGATCGATTACCTCCAGATCTGAGGTTTATTTGGTCCAACTGACTCAGAGGGAATCGATCAGCGAGTCACTGAGAGATCGATGAAAGATGATCAATGTTCAGCTCGAGCCGTCCCTCAGCGGGTAGATCGATGATGTGACCAGCGTGAATGTTAGGATGAACCTTTACTTTGAAGCAGATGACTTCCTGTTTGGCTTGGTGTTCGGCACACTGAATCAGCTCATTTAAAACGCTGATGGGCACTGGTTACCGTGGTGACCTAACAGGTAAACAGCCCTGCTCTGCAGGAACACGTATGACGGTGCCAACACGTTAACTTCCTGTGTCTGTTTCACTTTCACAGGTTTCCTTTTGTTGCCATTTCCATCGGATTCGCCATCAACAAACAGGTCTGAGTCCACATCAGCACCAACCTCCTGACCTTTGACATCAGCAGCGACATCACAGGGCTGCAGCCCTGACTTTAGTAGTCGATTAATCAGATAAGAAATCCTTCTGTCTTATTAATGAGCAGCAATAAATACTGAAAAGTGAAAACGGGGCCGCTAACCCCGCCTCTGACGCACCTGTGTGCTGCTTCCATGTAACACAGACGCTGCCGCCAGCCTCTGTTTAAAGGTGAATCAGACGTTTCTCTGTAAAACAGACGGCAGTGGATGGAGCAGCTTTTCTGCAGTTTGTTGATGCTTTGATGACTTTGTCCCAGTAAAGGTTTCAACGGGAACCTCCTGCCTCGTCTTTGATCCACTTTACGCTCTCGCCTGAGCCACAGTGAGTCTCAGGCTACGTCCACACGTACACGGGTATTTTTGAAAACGCAGATTTTTCTATGCGTTTGCACCTTTCGTCCACACGTAAACGGCGTTTTCGGTCACTGAAAACTGAGTTTTTTAAAAACTCCTGCCAGGGTGGACATTTTCAAAAACTCAGATTTTGCGTTTACATGTGCACGAGGAACACGGAGAAAACGCAGCGTCAAAGGTGTGCGCCTCGTTTGACATCACACAGCTTCAGGTGTTCAAGCCACCTGAGGATGAGCATGAACGACCTCACCTGTTGACCTCACAGCGGCCTCTACTCTTCTTCCCCTCCCTCAGGTGGAGTTTGGCGTTGTCTTCAGCTGTGTGGAGGACAAGATGTTCACGGCGAGGCGGGGAAAGGGAGCATTCTGTAACGGCGAGCCGCTGCAGGTGTCCCGGCAGGAAGGTCAGCGCTCAGCGAATCGATAACCAATAAATCAGTGACATCACTTATGCGGGCGGTCGGTCACCTGTTTGTTTATCTGTGTGTCATCAGCCGTGGAACAGGCGATGGTGGCCACGGAGTTTGGATCGGACAGAGACGCCGACGTTGTTGATAAAATCTTCCAAAGCCTCCGAAACATCCTCTGCCTCCCCGTTCACGGGTAAGGCTGCCGCCACGCTGACATCACTGCACGCTTGTTTTCCCATAGCTGACGTGTCCATCCGTCTCAGGGTGCGCGGGGCGGGTTCCGCCGCCATCAACATGTGTCTGGTGGCGTCGGGCTGTGTGGAGGCGTACTACGAGATGGGGATCCACGTTTGGGACGTGGCTGCCGCGTCGTTGATCGTGTCCGAGGCTGGCGGCGTGCTGATGGACGTTGATGGTAAGCTAACCCATCAACAGCACATTTCCCTGCTCAGGTGTTTCCAGCTAACGGTGTCTCCGTGTTCAGGTGGCGACGTGGACCTGATGTCCAGGAGGATCATCGCCGCTAATAGCAAAACAATTACAGAGCGACTCGTCAAAGCGATCGTCCCCTTCAGTCTGCCCAGAGACGACGCCACACCACCGAAGAAGAGCTAAACACACACTGACAGGTGTGAGAAGGAGCACACCTTCCTGTTTGGAAAGTTTAAATAAAAGTTTTCTATGAAAGCACCCGCGTGTTTGTGTGACTGACGGCAGGTCACCATTGTTAAGGTTCAAAATACTGGGGATGGAGACAAGAGAAAAAAACCACAATAACAACACTGGTCCGGCCGGGTTGAGTCAAACGATGATTTTAATGAACACACGCGTGGGAGATGGACACTGTATGCAGACAGCCTCAGATCTCAAAATGGTGGAGCATTGACTGGTGCCCCCACCTTATCATAAAAGCCTAAACATTCACATGCTTTTCTCTCACACGGCGCCTAAGCTACGACCTTGGCTCCCCGTTTATCTGCTCCTGCTGAGTTGGGGCAGAAAACTCCAGCATGTTCTGTTCTCTATAAAAATATCTATAAAAATGTTCAAACAAAATTTTTTTTTTTTTTTAATGTTAAAACTCAACTTCCCATGGAAACGGAAGACAGGACGCCGAGGTGTGTTAGGACAGCATTTATTCATTAAACTTGGTTAAACAGGTAAAGTGCAGCGAACAAAAACAGGATGCTCAAACTCCGCCTCCTGAAGTCTGCTCAAGACATGCTAACAGATGCTAAAACTGGCAGCTTCCATCGTTAGCTTGTTAGCTGAACTCTGATTGGCTGCTCATATTTGGTCCCTAATTAGTATATTTGTGCTGAGCCAATCAAAACACAGGGCCGCCCTGTCATAACAACTGATGGGTGTAGTGGGAGGTCATACTTTAGGAGTGGGTGGAGTCAATCGCTTAGCAGCACATGAGGGGGCGGGGCTCCAGCAGGCACGGTGACGGGCAGAGGACAGAGGTTGTTAATGCGTTTAACCGGAGAGCAGCGCTGTTTCCTGAGAGGAGTGCAATTGGTCAGCGTCTGCAGAGAGACAGAATTCTGCACTGTGATTGGCTGAAAAGAAACATGGTTGAAACAGCACATCAGACTTTCAAAATAAATCTCAGACGTCATTGTTGATGACGAACAACACCATCTGGTGATGTCACTGACCATGCGGAGGCGATGAGTGTAGAGTGGCTCTGGCTCCTCGGGTTTTCTGGTCGGAACGGTAACATGCCAACGCTGAAGCTCCGCCTTTATTTCTGCCAGACTGAAGAGGACCGCTGGGTCAGCACGGTAACGGTTAATCAGCTCCACCAAACGCTCCTTATAGTGTGACCTGTCAGGAGAAAGGGGCAGAGCCTCTAAGACCACGCACATCTGGCAGAACATCTTTACTGGGAGCTGTGGTCTTACTGGCAGTATCCTCGGTGTTCAGGTAACGCAGGTCGACCACAGGGCTCCTCCCTCTGGCTGCCATCGTCTCTCAGCTCCAGCACTGGACAGGATGCTGGAACGGGAACACACCTGTCAGTGACTCTAGGACAAAGGAGATGCCAGGTAGACAGGTAGAGGTCTCACCTGGCAGAGCGGTGTCAGGTGAGCTGACCTTGGGCGGTTCCAACCAGGAGGGAGACACTCTGTAATGCTGAGACAGGAGACAGCACACCTGTAAAGTACTGATCACAGAACAGCTGGGAACACCTCAGTTGATCTGCTGGCTCTCACCTGCAGCAGCAGGTGGAGGCGGGTCAGGCTCCAGTCCCTCAGGTAGTACAGGCAGTCTCTGGGGTGGTGAGCATGAAGACCTTTGCTCGTACAGTCTGCAGAGAAGCCACAGGCCTGCAGAGGTTAAACAACACAGGTGTCAAGTCTCTAACACACCTGTCTCGTTTGATTGGCTCATTTGATAACGATGTAAATATGAAACCAAGGAACAACTTTCAGTCGTCTTACACTCGTTACCCACAATCCATCTCTCTCTGACCAAACACCTGGAGCTCCAGTTACACACAGCACAGCTGGAACTCACCGAGCCCAGAACGAAGTGCTGACTGCAGCCGCCGCAGAACTGATGACCGCACTGACTGCAGGTGAAGTGGAGACACCCCCCTTTGGACAGGCTGAAGACCAGCTGGCAGTTTGGACACTCTGAGGACACAGAGGGAAACGTTAGACCAGGACGGACCAGGCTGAGCCTTAGTGCGACTAAACCTCATTCGTCCAGGTGGGGAAATCGCTGGTTTGAGCGAGGAGTCGAGTGAAAAGACGTAAGGCCATCTCGGAGTTGAGGAGGGGGGCCACCATCCTACCTACAATGCTGTGAATGCAGCCAACTCTCGTTGAATGGGACTCTTTGATCAGTGGGCGTGGCAATCTGCATATTAATGATCATAAACTGACCTCACAGCCCACTGGTCATTCAGTGGGCTGGTTTCAGCCATTATGTAAATATAATATATTTAATATAAGTCTGAAGTCTACACTTCAGACTGTGTGGCCACCCATGGCTCCAACACCATTGTGAAGTTTGCTGACGACACAGTGGTGTTGGGTGCCATCTCCAACAACGATGAGGCGGCCTACATGGATGAAGTGAAGAATCTGGCATCGTGGTGCCAGGACAACCACCTCCAGCTGAACGTCAGCAAGACCAAGGAGCTGGTGGTGGACTTCAGAAGGGGTCAGCACAGAGACTACAAGCCCATTATCATCAATGGAGCTCCAGTGGAGAGGGTGCAGTCCTTCAAGTATCTTGGTGTCCACATCTCCTCAGACCTGACATGGGCTGCCCACATTCAGGTCCAGACCAAAAAGGCTAGGCAGCGCCTGTATCACCTACGACAACTGAGGAAGTTCAGGGTCTCTCCAAAGATCCTCAGGATTTTCTATACAGGCGCTGTGGAGAGCATCCTCACACAGAACATGACATCGTGGTTCGGGAACAGCTGTGTGAAGGACCAAAAAGCTCTCCAGAGAGTGATCCGTACAGCAGAACGCTGCTGCAGGATTGCTCTCCCCCCGCTTCAGGACACCTACACCAGGAGATGCCGGACTAGAGCAGATACTGAAGGACCCGTCCCATCCTGGCAACAAACTGTTCCAACTTCTGCAATCTGGTAGAAGGTTCAGCATCTTCCGGGCAAGGACAGAGAGACTCAAGAGGAGCTTCTATCCCCAAGCCATCCGTGCCCTAAACACACACACCCGCCCTCTCACATCATCTATAATTGACTGACACTAAACCAAGGCACAATGTACATTTCAATTCCTTTAATTTTAAATATGTTTATATTGTCTATCCTGTAAAATAGTCAGATATCTATTCATATTAATGTACAGAATTCACCTGCTTGCTGCTACTACTGCACATTCACCCAGTGTGTGTGTGTGTGTGTGTGTGTGTGTGTGTGTGTGTGTGTGTGTGTGTGTGTGTGTGTGTGTTCTTCCTCTACACCCCCCCGAGGAGCGTGTCAGGCTACATTTCACTCTGTGTTATACTTGTATAACTATGCATGTGACAAATAAAGAACCTTGAACCTTGAAACCTGCAGTCAGCTGACACTGAAGAAGTCACCTGATGGTGGAAACGTCCAGAAGGACACAATCAACATTTGGACAGTTTGTAAACGGATGTTCTTATACTTCATTCACACAAGCACTTTTTCTGAGCTGTTAGCGTTAGCGTCTAACATGCATCACATTCACTCTCCGATGGATGCGTCGCAGAGCAACATGGTGTCCAAGGATATTTGGCATGCAGACTACGGGAAAGCCAGGAATCAAACCACCACCATTCAGTCACTGGATGACCTGCTCTACCGCCTGAGCAGCCACCATGTCCTCTGTTCGTGGATGCTAAACGTTAATGGAACAGCTGGAGACCAGGACAGACCAGGTCCCGGCATGTCAGCTCAGAGCCCCCAGGCATTGCTTTCTGGTTTTTTTGGCGAGAACACCCACGCCGATCGTTGACTGGACTGGGTCAAGTCCTCTCAGCGTCACGCTTTCGGTGATTGAAGGCCTCGTGTGTTAGTTTGTAAACAGCAAGAGTAAAAAAGCCTTCAGTCACATGCTGACTGCTTCCACTTCTACCTGCTTGCTTATAACCACCTGAGTGATGGGGTGAAACATTAGGTTCAGGTCCTGCAGGAGGCCCTCAGAGTCTCCTGGACCTGGTTCTGGGTTCATACCGATGCTGCTGTACAGCTGGGAGGTGCTGTGAGGGTCCGGCTGGTTCTGCTGCTGCCACACTTGGAACTGCTCACAGGACAGACCCTGATGCTCGGGGGACCACTGCAGAACACAGGGACTGTGGTCAGGACCCGATCTGAGGCTGGTTCACCTGTGTGTGTGCGTGAGAGAGTGTCTTACAGGTGATCTGCACTGAGAACAGGTGCTCTTCTTACAGCTTGGACAGTCCATCCTGAGGCGCTGGGCCTCGTGCAGCATCCCGAATGAACACTGAAACACCAAACAACAGTCGTCTCAACAAGGTTTATTCTGTAAGGTCAACGGCCCACAGTAATACAAAGAAACCCAACAAATGAACAAGCACTCAGCGACAGCGGGAAGGCAAAACTCCCTTATAACAGGAAGAAACCTCCGGCAGAGCTCAGGGGCTTGGTTGGGGGTCGGGGGAGGAAGAGCCAGAGATGAATAATCACTAATGATTAAATACAGAAGGGTGTATAAACACATGTGAGTGAAGAAGAAACACCCAGGGTTGGATCAGGTGACCCTGAAGCCTCCCTTATTTATGCTGCTATAGGTCTAGGCTGCTGGGGGTTTCCCATGATGCACTGGGTGTATGCTTTAGCAAAAAGGAAAGTTTGAAGCCTAATCTTGAAAGTAGAGATAGTGTCTGTCTCCTGAATCCAAACTGGAAGCTGGTTCCACAGAAGAGGGGCCTGAAAACTGAAGGCTCTGCCTCCCATTCTACTTTTAAATACTCTAGGAACAACAAGTAGGCCTGTCGAGTCGTTTGGTACCGGGCCGCGAGAGTTGAGGCTCAGGTGTGAAATGTGTGGTTTTCAGGGTTTTTATCGGTTTTCAGCGTTATTTTGTTATCGTTTTTATCGTTAACTCAGTTTTCCTGGGTCTTTTCACGTGTGTTATGAATAAATCTTCTTTTTTTCGGTACCGGTACTGGTTTTATTTTGTAGTATTTATCCGCGACACCTTAAAGGCCGGTCCGTGAAAATATTGTCGGGCATAAACCGGTCCGTGGCACAAAAAAGGTTGGAGACCGCTGTTCTAATGGTTAAGATTTTATTTGTCATGAAGTCATGGCTCAGGACAGGCTCTGACAGCCACGCTGCAGAGACAAAAAGTATCCCACAACGGGTCTGAGGACAGAACGTCACGCAGCAGATGATCACAGTTTGTATCGATACTAGCAGCGGTATTCATTTCTTGCTTCTGTGAGCTTCTGGAC
This sequence comes from Haplochromis burtoni, assembly GCF_018398535.1. Taxonomy (NCBI): domain Eukaryota; kingdom Metazoa; phylum Chordata; class Actinopteri; order Cichliformes; family Cichlidae; genus Haplochromis; species Haplochromis burtoni. The sequence goes on from NW_024584131.1 coordinate 20,731, forward strand.
TGCGAGGCTCAGATCGTTCGGGTTCTTACGTGAGCACACCAGCAGAAGTTGGGCATCTCCTGCAGAGCTCGGTCTCTGAGTTTCCTCTGGAACAGCTCGTGGACGTCGGCAGGCAGAAAGTGGCGGATCTACACCGACAAACAGACACGTGTCAGAACTGGTCATCGCCACGCAAACTAGGCCGGAACGCACCTCACCTGTGTATCCAGCAGGTTGAAGTAGTCCATGGACTCTTCCAGCCCGCCCTGACCTCTGACCTCCGGTCGGCCACACTGAGGGCAGACCAGCTGATCGACATTGCGCTCCTTAATGGCCGTTGTGAAGAACATCTTGAAGCACGTCTGACACAGGAAGCAGGAGCAGTGCGTCATTGTGATGATCTGCGGGGAAACACAGAGAGAGAAGAAGAACATCAGCCGGCTGCGCGTGCTCTGATTGGCCGGTTCAAACCTGTGGCTCACCTTGCTGAAAGACACCTGCTCTTGACAGATGGGGCAGCTGTGGCTCAGGAACCTGAGAGCTGATGCGAAGTCTCTGTTGATCTGGACCGCCTCCAAGACATCAGCCAGACTGAAGCTCCGCCCCTCCATCGCCATCAGAGACAGAAAAACCGCCGCCTGGTCCGGAGGGAGCCGCGCCGCCATCCGGGACACAGACTGGAGAAGCTGCCGAGACGCCAGAGTCTGGCTCACCTGGTCCGCTTGTAACTGAGATCTCTGAGGATGCTGTAGCTCGGGTGCTGCGGCGGATGGCCGTCCCGTAACTGGACGGCGTCGCTCTGCTTCTGATTGGACAGATCGTGCAGACGAGTCTCCATCTAGCCTCAGCTCACCCATCATCCTGCTGAGGGGTTCTGTACCTGCAGGAACCAGAACCAGGTGGGTTCAACTTTTCTCATGTTCACCTGGAGCTTGTTCGTGTTTTCTGAGACTTACCTGAGGAGGAGTTTAGGAAGGGGTTGGTGTGGCGGTTGGAGGTGAGAGGCAGAGCACTGAAGTCAATCCCCAGCAGTTCATCGGTGTATGACCTCGCTGCCCTCACCTCCCCACTCTGCTCACGCTGGCTGGAGTGGGCGGGACTTTGGAAGGTGACTTCAGAAAGTTGGCGACCCTGCGGGGAGGAGGAGGTGCAGTTGTGCAGGGGACTTTGGAGGCTGCAGAAGGAGAAACCACTCTCGTCAGTCCATCTACGTAACCGAAACACTGACTGAACACACAGTGAGGAACTGACCTGTCAGCTGACACCTGTTCACCTGCAGGGGGCGAAGTTTGCACAGGGCACCTGCTATAAAGGGGGGTATCCTTCTGGAAGGCCCGCCTCATCTCTGACACGAGTAGTGACAGGTTGGACACGCCCTAGCAATAAGTGGCATAAACATAATGTTTAGAGTGTGTTTTAGCTCCACCCTCTGCCTGTGTGGAGGCTCCACCTTCTTAAACATGTGTTTTCAGGTATATATTCACTAATAGTTAGTTTTCTGTTGGGTCAGACCTGTCCACTGAGCCAGCTGACTCAGCCCCACTGAGCATGCTCAGTACATCTTACCTCAGCCCAGTTTGTGAGAGCGTCCAGCCTGATGTTCCCGGCAGCGTCCACGCAGGGACAGGTCGGGTTTATCACCATGGAGACCGATGGGCAAACATAACAGCGAGGCCTCGATGATGGGTGCGTCTCGTGGAGCCAGATGCATACTGGGATATTATACTCACTTCCTGTATAAAAACCAAAGCGCCAGCTTGACCTTCATGATGTCACTACAAACAGTAAACAGACAACATGGCCGACAGCTCGGAGGCTCACCTTCGTACTGAACAGGAAGTGTCCCGGCGAGAAACAACAACTTCTTCTTTTGTTTATTTGGGAAACCTGAAACACAAACTCTTATTCTGAAACAGGAAATCGCCCTGATTTACCAAGCCAAGTCTCAATATGCGTACTTGTGCGTACTCGTGATACGTCATCAGTCGGAGACCAAGTACTGTTCCTATTTAAAGTACGCATCAAGCCGACAACGCGAAAAAGTCCCGGATGTGTTCTCGCTCCGCCCGTTTTATCGAGCGTGCATCGGTGGTGACTTGTGTGGACTTGGTACAGCTAAATATCCCAGAATGCATTTCGTCCAAAACTGAAACGCGGCAATGGTGGACGAGCGCGGCTAAAAACTTTTAAATATTCCTCTTTCTGGGTCACGAAATAAACTTTTAAGTTATTTTCAGGCGAGAATGTAGCTGTGTGAACTTCACATATCTGCTCGGTTTATCAAGATATCATATTTCCGAACGTGCGACGTTTCGGAGACGTCTGTGACCCGCCAGCTCCATAGCAGACAGCGAGGTCGAGGATCACTAGAGCCGGCGAGAACAGCGGACTCCCGGCACATCGTTCCCCACCCCGTGGTCTTTCACTACTCAGGTTAAACATGATATACAAGTCTCTCAGGTAACTTCAAAATGTCAATTTTTTGGTTTATTTCAGTGTTTTATTTGCTCCTGTGTTTTGGCTGAGATATGTTTCAATTCAGGAGGAAAGTTTTTCACCATACATATATACACATACACATACACATATATATATATATATATATATATATATATA